>NC_052539.1:17244406-17544591 GCF_016699485.2 Gallus gallus | reverse complement strand
AAGTCATTGCTCAAAAAATGTCTGTAATGCTTCTAGCAAGGCTTTCTCTTTATGACACTAACGATAATCCCTTGTGTAATTAACTGTAGAGTGGTTATGCATGCAGTATGCAGTCCATGACAAGCCTCATAGAAAATACATCAGTATTAGCCACAGGTGAATTCATTTAGAAAGATTAATGACTGCACCTGAATTTTAATGTCTGAAAAGGGATGGAACACTGAATCCTTAATTAAAAAGTTGAATGACTGGTATGGTTTGTTTAACATCGCAAATTTCAACGGGAGATTTTTATATTCAAATGAAGTCTGCAAAGGAAAACTTTCGTTAGAAGGTGGCAAAGTAAGGGTGAAAAGCAAAAATGTTTTATGTGCTTTACTTTATGTAAATCGATACATGGATCAGTAGCTTTGATATGGATCAAATGAAGTATAATTATGGCTCCTCTCTGTTTACAGTGAATATGGGGCAAAGAATTCTTAAGAAATGCAAGGTATTGCTGTGCTCCTACTGATAGAATGTTAGATGAGAAGTAAAATTGACGAGTGATCTTATTCTTTCCTTAATGAGACAGTTTCCTCTTCATTATTATTTTACAAAGTTTTTAATGAAGAGAAAGTAACCTTGAAAAACACTGTTACAATGCCATTCCCAGAAGATGCTTAACTTACTTAAAAAAAAAAAAAACAACAAACCTCTGCTTTCAATTAGCAAGTTAGTTAGAAGTAATTCAGAGAACAACCATTATCAATGCTAACAGTGTCTTTCCAGAAATTCTTACATTTTAATATTTAATAAGAAGAGCAACCAGATATTGAGAGGAATAAATAATTGAAGTAGAATTCTCATACCTGTTCAGAAATGCTAACATAAGGAACATCTGAATGTACTGTTGCTGCACTGCCTAAAATATATCTTTAAAAACCCTTTGCTGACTGCTTTCAGTTAGTCTTAATCATGGGAAATGTATTCTAAAAACTGGAGCCTTGGTAAAGCTTATTTGAACAGAAAAATGGATCAGTGTTTTCAAAAGCAAGACTGAGACGTTAATCTACTGACCTGCACCCATGCTGAAGGTCAGTTGTTTTGCTGTCTTACTCCTAACAAATGAGAATCACCCAAACTTTATTTTTAATGAGACGTTTCTCTTCAAGTGCAGCAGGAGACTCTAGGAAAACAAGCTCTCAGGCAGAAACAAGGAACCTAGCTCAATTCAAGACTGTCTTTCTAGTAACCTAATTATATTCCTCACTGTTCCACATTTATCCACTCAGAAAAAGAACGTAGAGCAAAAATTTTGAGATCAGAGCAGAAATAAACAGGAAATCCAAAGTCAGAGAAGAGGTGTCCATGATTTATCCCAGGAAGCACCTGAGACTACTGCTCATAGCAATAGTAGAGTGGAATATGATGGTCTTTAGCAGTATCTTGGTGCCTGCTGTGCCACTTTTACTGCCAAGCAGACACATGGCTTTATTCTTGGCCAGATTTCCAAAGAAGTTTATTTTAAAATGAAATGGCACTTTTTTTTTTTTAATTAAAAAAAGAATACAAAACTTTCTTGTAAAGGAAAGCTTGTATTTGGAAAATTGTGTGATGTGTGTTTGTGTGTGTGTATAAGCACTCACTCAGGTGCTTCCATAAATTGCCAACAGCATTTGCCAGAACACAGAAGATGAAGATTTTTATTTTTTAAGCCTCTGGTTTTCAGGTATGTCAGTGGCTTTAATGACCACCTGAAGAGGAGTATGTATAATGAACTGCTAACATATCCAGTTTAGCATTCAGCCTGTTTATTGCTCTATATTTTCGTAGTCTCGATTGAAAAACAAAAACTGGCATATGAATTGCAAATATTTTTGCTACTCGTAGTTTAATTTCTTGAAACTAAACACTGACATCAGAGGATAAAAATAAATCTGGAAAGGGGTGTTAATACTCCAGGACCCTTATCTTGATGAACTCGATTAATCCAGTCAGCAAAAGTCAAACACAGGATGCAGCTTTGAGTGGGTTAAAGCAATGAGTTAGTTAATACCAGTCAAAATCAGTTGCAAAAGGTGTTACTAAATCTGTGAAAAAGAAATGTTAATTGACAGAAACAGGTTAATTCCTCCGCGCTCCAAAATATTTTGCATAAAATATGAGGTGACCTGAGCAAGCCTCAAAAAGTGCAGCATTGTATTCAGAGTAAATGCTTACCAAATATTGTCATCTATTTGCGACTTGATCCCAAATAATAATTGCTATTGACTTCAGTGGACTTCTGACCATTATAGTCTAAGTAAATAAAGTTAATACCACCTTCTTAACTAGGTAAAATTTATTAACAGCTTCCAAAGTTTCGCTTTTCATTATTAAAAAGGGTAAAAATTGAAGGAGGTTGCATTAGAACAAGAGCTTGTATCAATCACAGTCCTTTCTTTCATTCTCTGGAAATGACTCTAAGTCAAAATTTTTGCTGAATGAGAAACTGAGGAAAATGTGAGTTGATATGGAAGTAAAAGCATGTAATGTGAAAACTAAAAACAACCAATAACAAGTTAAGTTAGTTAGTTAGTTAGTTTGTTTTTAAGTAAGAATTTTGTTATTTTTTGTTCATACAAATTTTCCATTGCCATTCTGGGAATTTCATGTGCTCAGGAGTAATCAAGTGACTGGTATACATTTACAACACAGGTTTGCCAAAGGTCCCAGATGATCATTATGAACTCAGTGCAGATGCATACTTTACGACACGGTGATGCACAATCATGTCACCTTACCTCTGATTCTCCCATGGAAATTTCCCTTAGCAGTAATCCTTTCTACTGTCACTGTTTTGAATCAGCACACCATATTTTTCAACTAAAAATGCTTTTCAGTTAGCATTCAGTTTACTAGATGCATAATTTCAAATTGCCACAGATCAGTTGGTTTTGTAAAATAATTTCTTCTGTGGACGTTGCATAACTATACCTGAAGTGGTAATTTAAGAAAGAAACCGTTTTATGCAGCTTATGCCAAGTCTAGAAATCTAAAGAATTTTGGACAGTTGATGTCCTGAAAGGAGTGGTGTGTACCCTTTCCAGTGCAGACTGTGAGTCTCCAGGTACACTGTACATCCCTACATCTGCCCTAGTCTCAGCCTGTTAATCTGGAAGCCTGACATATGCAGTGCATTAGTGGATCGGATCTGAGTCACTTTCTTTACTAAAAGGAGGAATATAATGATTTTCACCAGAAATTGATCTCTGTAGTGTATTTTGGCATTATCAAGTACAGTGCAAACTTTTAATGTAATTTAGAGTTATTGCTATGATTGTTGTATCTAAATGGTATATCTGAAACGGTCATATTTCTTGAGGTAGATGCTTGAACAATATATAGCCTTATGAAGAGAAGTCCCAGCTAAAAGCTATTTGAAAACACTGCAGCCCACAGGGAAGCCTGAGATAAGCTGATTCTCCTTTCATTACTTCTTAACCATCCATTAAAAGCTAAGCTCTCTATTCTGCCCTGCTTGCACCCTGTGGATCCTGGAGGTCTGTGGGATGTGAATGAAAGCACTACCCAAAACTGTCATTACAACTACAATTTGACATTCATCTTAAAGAATCTACTGCCTAAAGAAAATATAAAGTAGATGAAAAGAAGGGCTTACTTGGGAAACTGGGAAAGGAAGAACATGTGGCCCACCAGGCGTGTTAGTGTGCTTTAATTTCTGAAATGTTTGGGAGAAAAAAGAAGAGTGCATAGGTTAAAGCAGTCCCTCTGCAACTTTAACTTGCACAACCAGCATTTACTGAGCTGATCACCATCCGTTATCACTGACCTTGGCAATACTATGAGAATCCTATATTCACACAGATAAACTCTTCTCTGCAACTTCACCAACATATTAGGGATAAATAGGCTTTACTTCAGCAACTGGCGTGTGTGATTCATATCTGTCTATTTTTCATTCAGGATCCTCTTTCCACCTCTCTTTGGACAGTGATTGCTTCCCCTCCATTTCTCCTGCTGTGTGCTACATAAGTAAGTTTTCAAGAGATCAGTTTATTCAGGAGAGAAAGCTGACTGTCAGTAATATCCAAGAGAGAGCAGGCTTATGTTACCCCAATTAGTCATAAAGAACTAAGAAGAAAAATATGAAAAGTAGGGGACTTACTTAAGACTGGAAAAAAAAAAAACAGTTTAGTTTAGACTAAATTGTGCAGACTAAATCTGTTTCTAACAGCTCTTATCAAATGTATATTTCACTTCAGAATCTAAACTTAAATTCTGCTATTGATTCCTTCATTACTGTGGAAGAAGTGTGAAAAATATCTTTATGTGTGTATAAAAAGTAATATAAGCTGATTAATATTAAGGATAACTAACAGTGACTAGCACATTGACATTATACTAAAGACCATCTAGGATCATTCCTGTGTCAGATTGTACGTATGCTCAGTATCAAAAAAGCACACGGCTAGGTATTACTGAAAAATAAATTATTCTTATAAAGGGTGAGATTGAAGTAAGCACTGGCAGAATGAAAATGCAATTTTTCGAAGATAAGTTACTTTTAAGACCATACACTTTAAGAAATGTTTACGGTTTTCTTTTTTAAGAACTGGTGCAGATTTAGTATTTCTTCTATAATTGACTGTCTGGGTAAAAGAACAAGTAGTGCACTTAATATTAAGCCATTTATCATATAGGTGCAATGTCTATTCTGTATCTTTTGTTTACCATTAAAAATCATTGTCATATTAGTAGAAATTTAGTATTATAGAAAATAAAGAACAACATTAAGGCACAAAAAAAATTTAAGGAATTATTTTATTATTTCTTCTATATGTGTATATTCTCATTTCAGACATTAAAATAATTTCTTCAACAAAACAGACTACTGCACAATCATATGTTTTAAATATCAGACAAAGCTGGAGGTTCGTGGTTTTCATATTCAGGATTAATACTCCGGGATCAGGCAGCTGAAGAGTTTGACTGGTTAACAACAATGCTTTTGTTTATATGGTGTTAAGGTGAAGCAGCCCGGTAACAACTGTATTATTTCTTGCTTTTTCAGCTGTCCATACTTGTGCAATAAGCTCAGTATCCTGTCAGGTTTCATCATGCATCCTCTTTATTATTGCATTGTGTGAATCTGTATAGTTGTAAATTAGACTTTATAAATTAAAAAATAATATTAAATATCCTCATCACAGTAAAGATGCTGTGGTTACAATGTCAACCAGGCACATGTAATCAAGTGCATAGTAAAGGATCTCAGGTATGCTTGCTATCTGGCTAGAAAATTAAAGTTTTAGAAGGTACTGTAACCAGTACAGTTGAAGAAAACAACTGCAATATAGAATCTGGTAACGTGTTTTTGGTTTTTTTTTTTTCTCAAAAGGAACATATAAGGCCATGTCTGTTACTTTAAAAATGCTAGTAAATTTGATTCTCCCTCGTGTACACACACTGCTATTACCCTTCAGAAAATTCCATTTGAAAACACGATAGCAGGAGCCTGTTGTGGTTGATCAGGACTATCTAAACATGCCAATGGCTTTAGTGTTTGTATACTGTGTTTGTCACTGCGATGTGGGACCTGTGATATTTGCAATCTCCATAGTCTAAGCTTTCTTTGAAAAGTAGTTAGCAGTACAGTGTGATCCCAGAGCTTGGCTTATGTTTGTTTTCATCAGTATGCAATAATCCACCCTCATAGGATTGCTGTGCAAGCTGCAAAAGTGTAAATGCCATTCTTGCCTGTGTTCTCAATGGAGGTGCTGAACTAGCTATTTCTCCTCTGAAAAAAGCAATGAATCCACCAGTTGTCAGCAACCTGAGATTTAGATGCTAACCTTCCCCTTGTGCTGCTGCGTATTGATCTCCTTTATCCTAATTTCTGTTTGTTTGTTGTTCGGTTCACTGTCTCCGAGTAAGCTAATCTGTTTAGATTTCTGTGTATACACACAGCTCTGGTTCAGGTTTGTGTTTGCTGTAGGATGCTGAAAGTTCAAGTGTAATTGAGATGTCTGTTACATGGGGTAGACTCCCCATTATACACACATCCCTGGGGTACTAGAAACCTTTGATAACTGGAGCTTCATCATATGTTGTACTTGCTGTGACATCTACCTGCTCCAGATCTTCCCTTTGCTCTGTGTACCATTTCTCTCTGTTGCTTCCAGGAACTGTTAAGTTCAACAGGATATTTCCTTCTCTGCTGTAATTTCATACTAATTATCCCAGAAGTATAAAATAAAAATAAAGAACAGAGGACAGGTAAATAAGTGAAATACGTGGAGTCCCTCAATTCAGCAGGAGAAAAAGTTGCTAATAAATGCTAGTAAATTGATGGAAAAAAAACTCCTAAAATTCATAGCAATTTGTTTGCTATCATATAAACAAAATGCTAAAATATGTTGCTGTGAATTGAACGTCCCCATTTCATCTCACTCACTAAATGGTTATTGCTCCACACTTTAAAATTGTTTATGTACAATTCTGTAACAATTTCACTCTATGACAAACTCACATTAACATCTCTACATCGGTGTTTGGAGCATTTGCACTCACAGAAGATCTATCTGGAAGGCCTTGAAGATCAATGTTAATTTTTCCATTACTTTCAATATGCTTGCTGTGAATCCCAAAGTGTAATGTAGCTTGCGGGGAGCCTGGATGTTGAGCAGGCTGGTACACACACAAGTAGGAAGTGCCAGACTACAGATCTCTAGGAAACGCTTTTGCTTCCTAGCCAGACTGCTGGGTCCATGTGAAGCTTCTGCCTGTGGGCTCTTGTGCAGCTGGGGCTACCAAGCATTCAGCAACAGTGACAGCAAAGGCCTGACCTCCTATATAGCACTTTGGCTGCCAAAATATCTCTATCACTTCACCCCAAACAAGTGAATTTTACATTTAAAAAAGAAAAGTAAGATATTAATGGGTCTTTTATGTACTTGAGTAAGCAGTTTTTTTCTTTTAAATTCATAACATATGCTATGCCATGTATTTTTTTTCTTCTCCGCTGCCTTCTTTCTCCTTCCTTCTTTCTGCCCTCTTCATTCTCTAAGGGAAGGGAAATTTTAACATTTTTTTCCTCTGCTGTGCATGAGAACACCATTCTGAGTAGTGCTGTGTCAGTCAGAGCTCATCACTCTGCGGTCAGCCATATCAGCTTAATCCTGCCACGGAGTTCTGACTTTCTCAAAATTTGAGAACTAAGGTTGTCAGCCAACAAACAGCATCAAATTCCTCGTGCCACATGTTGAATGATGGAATGTGTATACTTTGTCTCTTTCTGGCTTCTAAATTCTCAGCAGCTTATACACTTCTGTGCTGGGAATTTCAAAAAACCAGTATTCATTATTTTTGGTTCTGGTCAGAGAAATTTAGGTGGAATCATGTTCCTCTGGAATATGCAGCTTTGTCAATGCATTACAAAGTCAGTTCTAATTTCTTTCAGACAAAAACAGTGGAATACAGTTCTAATAATATTAAGACTCTCTTTTTTTGTGGGGGGGGGATTTGTTTCTTTTGTTTTGTTGTTTTTTTGTAGAAAATGTTCTGTTTGTAGTGCTAATTTTAAAAAAATTAAAATCATTTTTTGTTTGTTTGTTTTAGTGAGTGAATTTCAGAACACTCCAGATTATCTTATTTATTTCAATTTAATTTATAAGACAATGTCAGCATGTTATCCAGGAAACTTCAATATAAGAGAAGCAGAGTAGGCTCTGACATGTATCTCAATTAAATACTTTGTTCTAGCGTCTGCCATACACATTAATCACATCTAATGCTTCCTATGTGATTTAATAAAGAGATAGTAATATTCTGGGGATAATGAGTTTGATAAAATGCATTTGTAGTTAAAATTTTGTTTAATGTATGCTATATATAGCATACATTAGCATCATAAAAGGAATGCAAATCAAACTAGATTAGTCTACGTAAAGAAAAATGTCAATATCTTCTTCTACAAAGTTGAGATAGCCACCAAATGCATTCTAAAGCATCTCAAAGCTTTCAGCATTTCTCAGCCTTCCAGATTCTACAGTGTAAATAGTCAGCTTGCTCCAAAAGTAATGACTCCTATTTATTTCCATGGAAACAATAACAGATGCAAAGAGCACAATAATACTATTCAAGAGAACAAATTTTCAGCTACAAAACACTATTTCTCAACATAGTTAGTACCATTAGCTATGCATTTTCAGAAGCAATGAACAAGAGCCTGCAAATCACTCTTATAAAAATCTGCATGGCCATCCTGAACTTCTTTTTCACATTGCTGTGGCCATTGCTGAAACACATCACCCACCACCTCACTGTGCTCACATTCTCTGTTTGGTCTCCATAAATGTTCAGCAAGCATCAGGGAATGTCAGCGAGTGCCAGTTTTTCCTGCATGGAGGAATTCAATTACACACCTTCATTTCATATGCATTTCCATGTCAGGCACCATTCTGTCAGACTGCCCCTCTGCTGCCATCTGTCACACAGCAGCAAAATGTAATGGGATATTAGTGGAAATGTTCAACCTCTACTCCATCCCACCAACATACACCTCTCAGGAGGCATTACTTTTGCAGCAGCTTTCATACTTAAAATGTTTCAGCACAAAAATTTATACATACATATCAGCACCCATTCATACACTACACAAACTAAACCTTACATCCACTTTAGGTTAAGTGGCATGTAGATCTTCAAAAAGCCTCGTGAATAAAGATTTTGTATCCATCAGTTCAAAAGAAAACAAAATATATGAGATATACCAATTGAATAAAAGTAGAGAAAGTTTAATAGATATCAGTTCCTGCAGTTTAAGTGTACGGGTACTTCCTCACATGCCTTTGTCAGCTTGCTTCTTAGTGTCATATGTGCTGCTATAAATAACTTGATGAAAATTGCTTTTAAGCACTGGCTTCTAAAAGGGACAGGCATTTCCACATCTTTACAGAACACTGTCCACAGCTGATAGTTCCTGTGAATGTTACCTACTGCACAGTTACTGTGCAGTAAGCACTGCCCTGCAAAACAATGCCATTCTCAGCTCTCATTTCCTTCCTGTTGATCCTTCTCTCAGAACAAACTGCATTCAGTTATTCCCAATGCTCCAGATTAAAATCTTGATAGTTGCTACCCCTTGAGCAGTTTTAATGGGAGACCAGTTCAAAACCTAGATTCAGTCTTGTTGTTGACTTTACTGACTTGCATGAGCCTCCTTGAAAAGCTTTGCTCTGTCCTCTGCTAAATGTCCTTTGGCATGTAAAAAAAACAAATGGTGAGGAAGGAAGGTAAAATCTGTTTGCACTTAGTTGTTTTTTTTTTGTTGTTCTTTTAAATGGAGGCAATTACAGCTGTTTGTTAATTCCACTGAGAGGATCAAATTCTGCTCTAAAGGGAGTGTAAATCCACTGAATTGTTTTGACTTCACACCACATAAATGCCAAAAGAATTTTTCTCCTTGGATCACAGTGGCACACTGTTAAATGTGTTAAACAGGAAATCAGAGCTCCAAAAGACAAAGAATTAATTAGTACACAGATAAACATATAAACTACATAAATTGTCTGGATCATATCATGCCCAAAAATGTTGTATCAAGAATAGCTATTTTGAAAAGCTGTCAGATGGAGTTGTTCAGTGGTTTGCATGGCAGATATGGACTCCTGAATAAACACTTCTCTTGAGTCTGGCAATGTTGTAAACCTTAAATGAGATCTGCTTCCAAACTTTTCTCCCTTTTTTGCTGTTGGCAGTAGCTTCTACCTGTAAGTGCTACATTCAGAATATGCTAACTCAAAGCTGCAGCCTACCCTCCCAAACTGATAGGCAATAGGAGTGCTTAATATTGAAACTCAATATAAAGATTAAAATAGTACTTGTCATTTCTTCTGTGAAAAAAGAATGTAAACCTTATTTTCTAAACTGAACAAGATCTAGTATAATTGTGAATACCAGACACATAGTGCCAAAGCATCTAAAACGTAAAAGCCACAAAAACTTCCAAGTCTTGTCTATTTTTCTCCTCTTTGCTGTTGAAAGAGTTGACACATATGCATAACCAACCGTATGTTGCACATCTGCATTCCAAGGCTGACTCTGTAAAAGTAATCGCGATAGTAATTGTTAGAATGATGAAGTCTGATAAGACATACATAATAATGGTATGAGTAAGGAAAAAAATACATCCAGCTCCTGGGCTATTCTGTTCTTGGAAATGTCCTGGAGATAGCACAGTGCAACAGTTGGGTCTTTTTTCTTTTTTCCTCTTCTTCCCTCAAGGACTGTGGGTCATAATTCCATTTTGTCCTTCTGATCATTAACTTCAAGGGATAAGAAGAATGATTTCACTGGTACATCTCAAAAGAATTACAGTCTTGGCTTAAGTTTGATGACTTCTGCTCTTTGCACATCTCTGAACTGTGAAGTAGACCTTTTTCTGCTCACTTCTGTATTGCCACAGTCTCTCCCTGCTCTCTTGTCTCTTCTCCTGCCATCTGCCCTCTTACCAATGCTTTCATATTATGTTGTTTAAAGTCTTCAAACTAGCTGGTGCTTCTTTAGGATGTATTCAACATTTAGCTTTACTTTAAAGAATATGTCAATAGAAGGAGGAAGAAGATAGGATCTGGTCAGGTAACTTAGATACTCAAAAGCTACTTTTGAAAATCTCCTTTTGAAAACTTATATTTTCTCTGATATACTCTGATGGTTATTAAGCAAAAGTACAAAATGAAAAATTACTATCGCTCCTGGTAACTACTACACATATAGCTCTGCTAGTAATTTTTTCATTTATATTTTTAATTCATACTAAAATAAATTATTAACCTGTTTTTGATGACATTTAAATGTTATTATATGTTATAGTCAGTATTCATTTGCTAACTGCAAACCAGTATATGGTACAGTATTCTCTGGGTAAATTGGCCTTTTGACCATATAACTGACTAGTACTGGCATTCATTGAGAACAAAGTACAATGCCTTTCTTTCTTAAACTTGATGACACAATATATCCCACTACTAAACAATAGTACTGCTGAATCCTTAAGCACTGTAAACTGAATTAATTCTCTTCAAGCAGCAGAGTGTCTGAACTGCTCATTTATTTTAACAAGCATATAATTAATTTATTTGTTTCCCTATTCATGGTCAGTTAGAGATTTCTGTTTCCTCAGTGAATAACAGTATCACACGTAATACTTTCTGTGGTTTTTCTTTGTATTTATTTATGTGTAATGAAATTGTCTTTTCTTTAAGGACATATATTTTCTCTAAGTTCACAGGGATGAAACAGGCCTAGTTAGCAAAAGTTAGCAAAATCAGGAGACTCCAGAAAGAGGAAATGGTCTTTCTCATACTGACAGAGAGAAAACTGGTGGTTTTCCATAAGTGTGCTGCTTGATTGAAGTCAGATAGTTACTTAGGTCTCATTACATGTGGTTAGTTTGGCTAAGAATAGACACATTCAAAACCAGACATCAATGTCTTAAAAGCCACTCATGGGATGAACAACAGCTTCTTTCTTTAAGCCACTTAATTTTTGCCATCAAATTAATATTTTATTATTCCTTAGAGCCCTTGACATGGTCTTTATGGTTTTAAGATGTGCAGCACACCATATACACAAATTCTAAATAGGTTCTTGCAAGTCCGCTGAGAAAAGGTGCTAGAAGTAAATATTTTTATTTCCAGCAGAGTTGTGTATAATGCTATAGTAGTTTAACTGAGAGTGAGCAAAAGGTATAAATAAATACAATTTTGAAATTACTTATATCTATAACTATCTTCTGCTTTCAGCTGCAAATATTTAGTTTAAAGCTGTTGATTGAGCCTCCTGCTGTTAAGCTTATATTTTATAGCCTAAGCCATTTCATTTTTTAAACAAAAGACTTCATGAAGAAGATAGATTTATAATTTTTTTTTTACAGATCTCAAAATTACTAATTAGTTTTTACAGAACTTCTTGCATCATTTTCCAAGTAGGTATTTGCGGTTTATAGACTCTTTTTTTCATCAGTCATTCAGAAGTAAAATATTTATGAAGTCAAATGTTTTTTATCATGCTCTGATTCATACAAGAATGTTGGTGAAAGTGGTGATGCTTCAGTCAAAATAATTTTTCACAGTAACGAATTTATATTTTTTAATAATGCAGTATAGGTGAATTTAGAAATAAGACGGCATGAATCCATAGACAAGCACAAATGTTTCTAAAAGGATTTGCATGAATTAATTGTGCTTTCTGATTTTCTAGAATTCTTGTTGGGTATTTTGTTATTATATTGTTATTGTGACTACTGGAAAAATACTGCCACATTTTATGCTGTGATTACATTAAAAAAAAAGCAGAAAGGTAGTAAATTGTTTGATTAGAAATTGCTAGAACAGTTGTGGCTACAACATGCCTATAACAACATACAAAACCATACTTAAAATTCTTTCATATTTAATATAAATCAGAGGGAAAACAATTAGCAACTCTTAAACACTGTAGAATTAAACATGCTCTTAGGATAAATTTATATACATTTTTGAGAATTTTCTACACAGCCCCCACAGCAGCTACACTGATATTGATATACTATTTGAAGGATTCAGTCAGAAGTTCCTTTTAATACCAGTGGGATCCTTTTATGTCTTTGTAATAGGTGCTTTTATAATAAGTCTTTAACTAGAATTTACATGGATCCATTTCTGCCTGGCTCGCAGAACATATACAAGGACTGTTTATGGCATTGTACTGACATGCTGTGAAGCAGTTCATCTTACAGTTGTGTGGAAGAATATATATTTTTACAGAGCATATGACAGATGCAAAACATAGCTTTCCTATCAAAAACACGCCAGCAACAAGCAGCTACCACAGTCTTAGAGGTCATTAGCAAATACCTGGATTAAAGTCCACAAAGAGGGAATCTGATTATCAAGCCAGCTTTCTACAAATGATGAGCAGACCGATTATAGGAAAGCACAGAGGATTACAGGAGAATGACCGTATCAGAGCAAAAAAAGAGCAGTTAGAAGGCTTAATCTGAGCAGAGTGGAAGAGGCCAAGTAGGGTAGGATAGCTCCATCAGAGCACAGAAAAGTAGGCCAGTAGCACTGGCAGTGGGAAGTGCAGTGAGAGCCAGCTCTATCAGGAGAAAAAGAGGAGCTGAGAAAAGCAGTTTCCTTTATGAACAATGGAATGAGCTAACTTCTTTAAAGAGTGAAGAGAGAATCAGGCCATGCATTGCAGAGATTTGTAAAACTTCAACACTTAAAAAGCCCAACATCAGTATTACTTGATTAGAAGGCACTACAAGTATTATGCCAAAAGAGGCAGCGTTAGGTTGGAAATAGGTTCAAAAAGCATGAAATGTGCCATGTAAAATAGCTTGGCATGCAGTATACAGTAGTGAAGGAAACTACTTTAAGGAAAGTGAGTGAGGCCATGGCTTATAGAGTTCTTAGAAATGCTACTAACAGCAAGATTGGTGATTCAACTAGGTCCTCTCATTGTATTTACATTCCATCAGTATTTTTGTCCTTTGCTTTGTCTTCCAATATTATGTTGAAAAGATGAAACAAATTATCACAGAACTTTTGAGGAATGATTTTAAGAGAAACAGAACTTAGTAATGCTTTCATTGCAAATCATTGCAAAATATGGTGTAAAAGCAAAGTGATGTGACTGCAGTAGCTGTTCATTCACAGACAAATGGAACCAAGCAGTAAAAGTTTAAGGTAATTTTTTTTCGCATACAGCAAAGCAAAGATTTTCCACTTTATACCTCAGAAGTTTGTAGTAAAGTAGAAGGTAAACTCTTCCCTTTGAATGATGAATTTGAAATCTGAGACAAAGAACTATCTCTGAATATTTTTTGAGGAGATCCATCTTGCTTCCTGTAAAATAAAAAGAATTTATGGAAAAGAATCAAAGTAAATATCTCTGTGTTTTAGTTTAGATTTTAGTTTATCAGTTTCATCTTTAGCCTGATGAACTTCTTCAGATTAGATGACTGCAAAGCAGTTCCTAAAGTCAAGATGAGGCATGATGCTAGACCTGTGCCCAGCTCTCATGTTCTCCGTGGTATGCATCTATGTGGCCAGAAGTCCCCTGTAGTATCTTATTGAGGAAAAATCAAATGCTGGGAACTTGGAGGTTAATTTTCCAAAAAGAAATAACCTGGCATTATTGCTATCTGTTAACTCCTTAATTTGCACTTTATTCTGGGTAAATTGTTGCAAAGATTCCCTCTGGAATAATAAATGGTGCATGTTTTCCTACTTCTTCCTCTCCCAGAGCTTGATGCATGGTTATGGTAATGATTAATCCCTGAGTATTCATTAGACTTTCCTCATAATCCTGATCTTGGAGTGACAGTAAGGAGGATTTCTTATAATAGAATGATGTAATACTTTTGGAAATTAGCCACCACGTGTCCCAGAACAATAATGTTACATTACAGGGAGATAATCACAAGAAGAGAAAGTCTTACAGTGACACAGCATGTCTATGAAGGTCTTTGAGTTACAGAAACAAAGTGTTTTCTTCAACCCTGTCCATGTAAAGGTTTAATAACTAACACCTTGCATCATGACAACAGACAAATCAGAGTAAGTTGGCATAATTCTACTAATGTGAAACCAGAACTGTATATCCTGGCTGTTGCTGATAATCTCAGTTAAAAATAAACAAATAAATAAGATCTCTTCTTATTTTCTTATTATTATGTAGGGAAATCATTTTCAAAAAAATGTAGTACAATTTGCAATAAATTCATATCCCTACGAATGAGTAGAGGCAGAATTTCTGCCAGAGAATGAGGCTGTCCTAGAGAATTACATGTGGTGCCAAAGCAGGCAACCATTCAATGAAGTTTCATTTTGGCCCATGTCTAAAAATAATGATGAGGCATAGGCAACATTAAAAAAAAAAAAAAAAAAAAAAAAGTACCCTAAGCATGTATAGCAATTAGAAAGAGCAACAACAACAACAACAAACAAACAAATAAACAAGAAAGGAACATTTACTTAGTGTAATATTTAATAGAAAATAAGCAAGTAGGGAACATTTCAAGTAAAGAAGGAAACATAATATGTGGAATGTCCTTACCCTATATCAATTTAAATCTAGCCTTAAATCTTCTCTATTTGCACAGACTGTTAAGGCTTAGCTTCTTCTTTCTCCATTTTATAAAGGACTTTGAACTGACTGCTTGATGTTAAAAGCAGCATATAAATTGAAACTGCATTATGCTTCAGAGCAGATAAAGTTATTGCAAATGCAAAGAAAAATTTTGAAATGAGACACACACATTGCTGGAAATGCAAACCACATTAATCCAAGAAGTTTTTTGTTTTTCCTTGCCAGAGGAAGCAAGAGGTCAAGGGGGAAGTTTTAAAGAATACAGGAAGGGATATGAAACAAAATGACAGAGGATAGTAAAATAGCTGAACAACAAATGAAAGCTCACACTGTCAGATGAGTCCAAGACACTAGGCAGGAAGCCAGCAAATATGGTTGCAATATTAAAACAAGGGATGAATATCATCAAGAAAATTATATACACATTAAATGTCTCTATATGGGGAGGGAAAGGGACAAAAGTAAGTGGCATGGAGGGAGTCACTGGATGAGTATATGAGGTCATATTTTATAGGGTGTGCAGAACACTCTGCATTTGTCACAGTTTGCACAGTGGTAAGAGCATCCTAAATATTACACATAGATAAAATCCTGGCTATATTGGAGTCAATATGAGTTTTGACATTGACTCTGACAGAGCCAAGATTTCATTCATTAAGGGAAGACATTAATACCCACCTACCCACTTCAGTGAGGTAGGAGAAAAATCCTATTATTTCATTTTGCAGAGAGAAAACTTGGGCTCTTGTAAACCCACAGTCTGTAAAGGTTTGTTGCCTTTGTGAGGTCCAGAGGTCTTCAAACTTTGACAACCATGTGTCTGGCATGCAGAATTAGATCTCAAAACAAGATTTAAATGTTCAGGTTCTCATGACAATATTCATGTGAAATTAGTAGAGCAAATTAAACACGATTCTGAAGAGGACAGTTGCCTTGAGCTATGCTAAAAAAAGAAAGCTTATAGTAGACATTGAAAAAAAAACTTGGGCTTCCCAAGCCATGCCTGGGGAAAAAAATAAATATATAAATATTATTTTTTTGTCAACACAATCTTCTGCGCTAACAAAGAAATGTGTATAACTAGCTCAGGCTGGGCATGGCACTAATGCAGTCACTGTTTCAGATCAGGAGGTACTCATAGTTCAACAGAGCAAATACCAGAGGAAGCATTCATCAGGTCCACAGTACTTGAAGGAGGAATACCTTAGGAAATCATATGTAAAGTTTGTAACCCAAGCTTCTAAATTCAAGGTAGGAGGGAAACAATTCCCAGGCATAATCATTTATTTGTGTTCCTTCAATGAACTGTGCTTGACTTTTTCTCTTTATGGAGACATACTGGAGGACTTGTTGAATACATTTCATATTAAGCATTTATTGACAAAAAATCTTCTGAAATAAAATGCTGGGAGTACAACCTAGAACACTTCTCCCTTTTTACAGTCGAATACCCTGCTAAAATTAAAAGCCATGCTCTCTCTTTTATTTTTTCCTGCTGCTGAAACTATCCCTGCTTTATTTGTGGATTACATTATTTGTTATGACATAGTGTTATCAAGATTGGAGATGTATATTAATTCCAGACAATCTGGTGAGTCACTTACTGTAGTGGTTATGCATTGTAAAACTCCTGATGTGTGGAAATGAACATTATTCAAGAACTTAAGCACTTCCCCATCTATGTTTTTGTTTCTGATGATGCTTGTAGAAATTTCTGATGTACTGTAGATACCCAAAGCATGTACATAATGCATTCTTGTATGAACCTAGACATGTTCCAGCTAGGAAAATAAGAATAGTGGGATTTTTTGTTTACAAGACCACAAAATAGAAAAGATGTTAAGCCTTACTGGATCCTCAACCTCACTTAAAGCTTATTTTCAGTATGCAAGGGATACATAGACATTCACTTTGCAACTGGTTTGGTGTCTGCTTTTATACTCTTTTCAGCCAACTAGAAGCTCACTCTGCTTCCCCTGAAACAGAGACTACATAAATAATCATACAAAATCTTCATACAAAATCACTGAAGCTTCCAGTGCTGAAACCTCAACAGATATCTTCATGAGCTCAGTAGCTAAAAATATAGGAGCAATAGTATAGTCTGTACCATTACCTGAGCTGAAAGAACATAGTTTATGTGGATGCAGGAAGGATGCCTGCTTGTATCTCTAGATTCTTGGGCCAGTTTCTAAATGATGTGCTTTTGATGTCTCTGCTCTCCATAAGTTTTTTGCTTAGTGTACTGACCCTCCATCTTCCTTGCTGATTGGACTTTCCTCTTGACTGTTTGTCCTGGAGTCTGGCAATCTCTCTCTAGTCTGCTTGTGCATAAATTATTACAATGTTTCTGCTGCAGGAATCAAAAAAAACACCCCAGCTTATTAAAAACATGGTTTTCAAACTTCTATGTTCATATAGAGTTGCCAGCTAATACGTTTTTTTAGTCAATGTGTTTCTTATATTTCATAAACTCCATGTTTTGTTTCTGTATCAGTCAGGGACTGTTGTTTTCAAAGGACAGATTATTGGTAAGAAAGAAATTAAACTGGCAATCAAAACTATTTATTCCAGTTCATTTTTCAGCCCCTTACCAGCTACAGGCTTAAGATTCTATAAACCTGAACCAATGAGCCAGACAAGAGTGTTGTATGTCACTCAGAAAATAACTTTTAACCCTCTCCTAGTAAGGAAAAAAAAAGATCCTGTTATTCTTGGCCTAAGTTTGTGACTTGATAGATGTAAAATATTTAGTTGGATGCATTTTTCTACACTTCTAATTTTTTCTTCACCTTTGACTACTACAATTAGAACTTTATTGCAGATGAGAGATACAAAATGTTAAGTACCAATACTTTTCTTTTTTTAAAAAAAAACTCTCAACATTTCTCAAACATGTAGAGCAAACATGTAGAGGTTATATGAACATACATTCATATGGTATATAAATTTTGTTTATGCTAACACTGGCTGGACTATATAGATCACAGAATCATAGAATCACAAGGTTGGAAAGGACCTACAAGATCATCTAGTCCAACTGTCCTCCCATTACCATTGCTACCACAACCTACTAAATCATATCTTGTAGCTCCTCATTCAGACCCCTCTTGAACACTTCCAGGGACAGTGACTCCACCACCTTCCTGGGCAGGCCATTCCAGTGCCTGACCACTCTCTGAGAGAAAAAGTTTTTCCTTGTGTCTAATCTAAACCTCCTCTGTCACAGCTTGTGGCCATTTCCTTGTGTCCTGTTGCCTGGGAGAAGGTGTCAAACGCCCCCCTCATCACAACCTCCCTTCAGAAAGTTGTAGAGTGCAATGAGGTCTCCCCTGAGCCTGTTCTTCTCCAGACTAAACAATCCCAACTCCCTCAGCCGCTCCTTATAAGATTTGTGCTCCAGACCCCTCATCAGTTTCGTTGCCCTTCTCTGGACATGTTCCAGGGCCTCAGTGTCTTTCTTGTAGTGAGGGGCCCAAAACTGAACACAGTACTCAAGGTGCAGCCTCACCAGTGCTGAGTACAGGGAGATGATTACCTCCCTGCTCCTGCTGGCCACACTATTTCTAATGCAGGCCAGGATGGCGTTGGCCCTGTTGGCCACCTGGACACACTGTCGGCTCTTGTTCAGCTGAGCGTCAACCAACACCCCCAGGTCCCTTTCCTCTTCACAGTCATCCAGCCACTCAGCCCCAAGCCTATAGAACTGCATGGGGTTAATTTGGCCAAAGTGCAGGACCCAGCATTCACCTTATGCTGAACCACTCAAATCTCGTACTTTGAGTTTGCCAGTGGCTGAACAAGCATCAGTCTATGTGTAACATAAAAGCAATCAGTCAATCAACTATATTCACCAAGATGCTACATAAGACTTTTCATTATATGCCTCTTTATGTCTTGCTTATGAGCTCTCTCAAATTTGTCCTCACCTTCTGTACAACAGCTTACACCAACAACAAAGAAACTAAGGTGTAGCCTACCCTATGAAGAGGATCCTTCTAGGAGTCAGTCTAGTAGTCTCTTCTTCTAAAACTGTCTCCATTTATTGATGGAAATAAGGATGCAGAACAGGATATTATAGGACTTATGCTCATGACCAATGCTCAACTCTCCTTGAAAATGCTCATGACCAATGCTCAACTCTCCTTGAAACTCAGTAGTAAGATGCATGACTTGCTCATGATCTCTTGAAGATACCAATATATCTCCATTGTAGTAAAAGCTGAAATATGTTATAACAGAAAATCAGTTAAAGAAAACAACGTATTTTATTGTGACAATTTCAAAATATAATTAATGAAGAATAGTATCATTTTAAACATCAGGTGTGTGAAACACAAAAAGTAGCTGAAAAGTGTTTTTGTTTGTTTGTTTGTTTGTTTTGTTCTGTTTTTTTTTTGGTTTTTTTTTTGTTTTTTTGTTTTGTTTTGTTTTTTTGTATGCCATAGTTATTCATTGAATGGGTTGTTATCCTAACATCTCAAAGAGAGGGAAGTGTCCTGAGAACAAAACTTGCTTTTGATGATCTTAAAGGTGCTTATGCCAACAGTAAAGAAATTCTGAAAAAAAAAAAGGAATAAGCCCTAATGGTGAGAGTAAGAGCATGGTACTTTGTATGTAAAATATATTTTAGTATTTTATGTGTTCTAGAATTTCTGCAGACTTCTCAATTCCTTCCATTCAGGAAAACATTGTAGGAGAATGGAGAACACATAACATGTTTCAGCTAATCAAAATAATTAAATAAAATATTAACATTTGCACTCCTTTATCATTAATTCCAAAATGAGGCAACTAAATAAAGTTAAAGCCTAATTAAACCATATTCATCTTACCACATCTGTTTTGCCTTAAGTATCCTCATCAGCTGTACCTTACAAAACAGATATCAGAGCTGTCGGAAGAGCAAGCTCTCACTGGGGAGATACTACTAAGCATGCTGTTTATATGCCATATCCCCCTGCAAAATGCAGTTACACAACTCCTTTTTTTACCAAACTACAAAGAGAATAAAGAGTTGTTTTCTGTTCACTGCTAGAATTGGGTGTTTCTCCAGTAAAGAAAAGCAAGGGAGTTCTGCACAAACGCTATTATTCCTCTGTTAACACCTCTCACTGAGATGCCACAAATGTTCGAATATTTGGTGTTTTCCTTATCATCCTTGCCATAGTGATCATGTGCCTGTACAAGAAATCCTGAAAGTTCACTCTAGGAAAGAATTCTCACACTCATTTTGTGGTGAGAATTGATTCACAACTATTCACAGCGTGGGTTGCTGGTACAGTTTCTAACCTATTTTAATGACATTATCTAATAGCAATAAGCAAAGGTTTTGATAACAAAAGCAATTCAGAAGTGTAACTAGCTCAACCTACAGTTATTTAATAGGAAAAGCTATACTTCAAGCATTTGCTTTTTCAAAAACTTGAGACTAACAACTTGTTTCATCCTCAAACATGTCATTTCAGCCCATTCATCAAAAGCACTTTCTTCAGTCTCAGCCAGCTGCAAAACCATTTGAGGTTATCTTGCCAGAGAAGGAGCCTTCATATCCTTCTCCCCTTTAAAAGCACCTTTGCTCTTTACATACCGGAAGGTAAATACACTGTAAAAATGCCAAGGCCTACCACAGTTCAGATATTTGAGAGTCTTGTGAAGAAAAAGCACAAAGAGAACCTGAATAGATGCTCCCCATGAACTTTTCAAAGAATGCAAGAACATAATTCTTGCCTCTCCTAGGTGAGCAAGTCATCAGCTTACTCCTAATTCATTTCTCTCTTAACAAGCTTACAGAGCAAACCACTACAGAGAAGACCATGATTTAAAAAGAGATCAGCAGCAACCTCATTCCCCAGCTGTGCTGAGAAACTTCTCAGGAGACAAGATCTATGCGTGGCCTTCCTTATGGTGCAGTGCAGCATTTAATTTCAGGAAAAAAAAAAAGAAAAAAAGTGACAGCAACAGTATTATTAAAAGTTCCTTTCATATCTTTTACTTTGCAAAGCCAAGGATGAATAACTTTAAGTAACGTTTCTAAGAAAAAAGCAAATATCTAATCAGGCTCCAGAGATGGCACCTTTATAGTAAATGTTATGCCCATGTTGAGCACTCTATGCTCATAAAATTGTTGGTTTTTTTAAATAGAAATGATAACAGATGCTCACGTTTACTAGCATCAGCAGATGCCACTTTATTAAAGACAGCACTGGAATGAATCCCTTGAGTTTGAATTTCATAAAATTCATTAAGGAAATATTTTTGAAAAGAGAAGAAGAAAGTATGTTTTAATGATGTTCACATGTTTCCCCGAAGAGTGAAAGCCAATACATGCAGGCGTCGAAAGAATTACATGCTAATTTCATTAAAGTGGGGAAGAGTACCTAGAAAAAGCACAAAAGTAAATGCCATTGACCTCACTGGTAAGAGGCCAAAAAGGAACCTGCTCTAGGAAACCGAGACTTTTTGCCTCTGTAGCAACTAGGTAGGTGATGGCTATCTTGGAAAATTTATGGTTTCATTTTATTTGTAGCAGATGTCCCTGAAAAGCAAACATTTTTTTGCAATATGCTACACAAATCTTATAGATAATTACGAAATGTAACATGGAGGTTCAGTAATGCCACAGACATCAACAGTATCTTCCAAAGTGAATCATGAATGAAAAGAGGAAAAAATGTCCTGCTACTGATCTAAGGCTTGAAGATAAAAGGTTAATCAAAACAAGACTTTTGCTAATGTTTTCTAGAAACTTGTTGTTTTAAGGGGAAAAGGTAAAAGTTGAAACTTTGTATGGGGTACACTAATTAAATCATCATTTATCCAAAACGAGTCTTGCAGTTTCAATAAAGATGACAGAATAAGACTGAAGTAGTATGAGTAGTTATGGTCAGAAGCCTATAACCCGAGAGATTATCTTAGAGATGTATCTTTTATTCAAGTAAGGAACAAGTGTTCATATTTCTTGCCCTACTTAGGAAAAAAAAGAGTTCACATTATCCATTCCATTTTCTTAGTTGTAACCCTGTGAAAGATCTTCATTCCTCTGAATTATTGTTCGTCTCAAGCAGGCATTGCTGAGTTGCATCTTGCAGAAATTTCATCTTAGACCAACTAAAAGAACCAGCAATTATACCAAACGCTGTAGATCCATAGAAAAATGTTGCCAATAGAGAGGATGATTAAACAGAAAGTACCATTTTCTATACTAATTTTTTGATATATAGAGTTTCAAATATAAAAATTTATCCTACAAGCCCTTGCACGTGAGCAAAGCTGCGGTTGATAGCATCTTTGTATCCTTAAAGTTCTTCCCTAAGAAGTTATTTTCAATGTGGAAATAAATGAATTTTGGAAAACCAAATGCAAATGGACAGAAATAATACAACTGTGAATTCACTGCTCATTATGCAAGGTTTGTAGGAATGTTTCTTTCAAAAGGAAAGTCATTAAAGTAATGTTGCTGTTCTGTTTTGCAGGTCTCTGTGACAGTTTAATCAATAAAAATGGTTTAATCTCTCTGGATTGCAAAAGAAGAAACCTCTGACAAGGACAGGAGATTGACAGAATTTGTAATAATATATTTTTACTTATGTCACCTATTTGTAATTTCAAGGACATGATTCACAATGACCCTACTGCAATGTTGTGTAGGCATTGTTCTACACTGATTTGCATTAATGTCTACAGAACAGTTTTCCTCTCTTAGTACTGCTTCAGAGGATATGCTTGTCATTAAAATTCTGGTCACAGATGTGGGTTAAAATATCTCTAACCTTTACAAATGTATTATGTGGCACTACTGACATAGCTTTTATTGCAGATAAAATCTATAACAAATTCTCCATGTGACAGGAGAGCAACATGATTTTGTATTAAATTCAGATGATAGAGATGCATTCCTTGCTTGTACTTTTAAAATGTTTTGGATTTAGTAACAGTAAGTTAGGTTTTCTACTCTGTTACATTAGAAATCTATTCACTTTGTTTTAGTTTGTTGATTTTTTTTAAATATATTTTTTCTTTCTTTAACAGGCTTTAAGAAGAGGATGTAAAAGAGACGTAAGAATTCAACTCATTTCCAGTCTTGGTTGAATCCCTCAAAAGTAAACAAGAAATCAGTTTATTAGGACAGACTGCCAAACATTTACAACTGTAAATTTTTGATAACAGACATTTAAAGCTGCCTATGATCTTCTGCTTCTGTTTCCTAACTTACAATGGTATCTCTAAGTCTAAAACAATATTGTTTAGTGATGAAGAAGCATATCTTTTTTTTTATTATTATTATTATTATTATTTTGGTGGAGTTTAAGGGAAGAATTTAACCAAAGAATAAAATAAAACTAATAGTGCTTATAACATCTTTAACTTTTACTCTAGGAACCAGTCACTACGTCAGAAAAGATACAGGAAACTTTTTCCTGTCCCAGAGCTGGGTTATGAGGATAAGGCTGGGACAAGAGGGGAACTGCTGAAGTAAAAGCTAGTGAGGTTTCTGGGTCCAAACCAGATGCTCAAGAAGGAATAAGCTGTTTTTAGAAGTTGACACAATGGTCTATGGAGTCTTGTTGAAACAGGCTGTATTTACATTAATAAGAATAGAGAGAAAATTGCACCAAGTTTGGTTATTTAGCAATACTTATTGAGGAAAGGGAGAGACAAACAAAAAGTAATAAAAAACTGGACTGGGAATTTACAAAATTAATTTTGGATGGAGTGAGAAGTTGGATTTGGCTAATTCAGATTATAAAGACTTGGTCTTTAAGGCTTCTAATGCCATTTTTGTGAAGAAAGGACATGGTTTGCAATGGAATTCTCAGTCTGTAAGTGTATCGAAAGTAAACATTGTTCAGCAGTAAGGTGTTATTGAGTGTTTAACACTCACCATGGTTGATGTGGGATAGCAGTTGTTCAGTTAGAAGTGTAAACCCTTGTGCATTAGCTGTATGCTCAGAACATGAGCAAAAAGAAACTACTCAACATTTTGAAGAGCTGTGCTCTTCTTATTTAACCCTTCCTGCAGTACAGCAGGAATTTGTCACATTAATTGGAGGCTGAATATTCAAGTGTAAGAACTAGGATATGGCCCACCACTGAGTTGCCATCTGCACCTCTATACTCACTACAAGGCTGCTCTATGCTGGCACACTACTGAGAGCTAAAGAATAGGTCATGATAACAGATGCTTTGGACCCCATAGGTGGGCAGTCAATTCTTCTCACTGCCATCTCACAGTTAACGTTGGCTTGTAAAGTCTCAAGTCAACTTCTGTTCATTGCAAATCCTATGTAAGTATGTATATATTTTGACATTCTTTTGTAGACATAGCAGAATGCATACTTAGTAACCAATTTCCTTATCTGGAAAATAGTGAATTAAAATAAAGAACTCTCAATTTATTTCAGTGTTTCAAATTATGTAATTGATGAGTTTTCGACATCTCTGAACTCATACCAATAAGGCAGCCAGAGAGCTGTAAAACACAGATCTTTGTAAAATAAAATATTTGACCAGTAATAGCAATTAAATATTTTTTCTGAGAATTGCAAGAATTAAAGGGGTTTCTTTATGGAAAGAATATTACTTAGATAAAACATTCCTAATCCTGTCACAGAACTTTTTGTACCTCACTCACCCAGTTACTGGCAAGGATATCAATGTTTGTTTTTGTTGTTTTAGTTTTGTTTAATTTTGACATGATGTTAAATCACTTCCAGAGTCCTGCACGGAGGGTGTGAATTTGAAATGTGCAGAGGATGCTAGGTAAGATCTTTTCTAAAATTAAGTCTTCTCAACTGTGGAATGGGAAAATGATCTTAAAGCTCTATAAAATAGTTTGAGAAACTCTAAAGAAAATTTTTGAAGAAAGAATACATATATGCAATGCCTGTATGACAACAAATATCCAAACAATGCATTTATATAAAGGAACGTATTTGCAATAAACTTCCTGGTATGATTACATATAAAATTATATTTTATTAACTATATTGTTGATATATGAGAGCTGCTCTGAAAGTAATGTCTCCTGTTTTACTATGTCAAAACCACCACACCAGATGCAGATGTCGGTGGGATGGCAATAGAGGTTGAACCTTCCCACCAATATTCCATTACATGTTGTTGCCATGTGACAGATGGCAGCAGAGGGGCAGTCTGACAGAACGGAGTCTGACATGGAAATACATATGAAATAAAGATATGTCATTGAATTCCTCCATGGGGAAGAAATGATACCCATTGACATTCACTGATGCTTGCTGAACATTTATGGAGACCAAACAGAGGATGTGAGCACAGTGAGGTGGTGAGTGGTGAAACACTGTGAAATGGTGGGTAACCTCCACTGATGCAGATATTTGCAAGCATGGCACACAGACTCTTTTTCACTGCTGGTGAAAATGCATAGCTAATGGTGGTGACTATGTTGAAAAATAGTGTTTTGTAGTTGAGAATTTGCTCTATCAAATAGTGTTGTGCTTTTTGCACCTGTTGTAGTTTTCAGAGAAATAAATAGGAGGCAGTACTTTTGGAGAGACCTATGTACATTTTAATATCAACTCCAAAGCCTGATGAAAGATGTTCTTAAGACTCCCATTTACTGTTATTCACTTTGAGACAGCATCTAACGCCACTGACAGCAATTTCATAAAGGTATTAATGAATTTTACATGATATTCATGATATGAATGTATTTCTCATCAAATAAGATGTACAAGATTCTAGCCAGTAACTGAGTTTGCAAAAATGTTAAAATGTAACACATCTATGAGGGAACAATTTGTAGTATGCTTGGGAAAAAGCTGATAGCATTTGTTCATGTTGTAAATTATATAATTCTTCTCCATGTAGTTTACTGCTGCTGATAGAGAAGGGGAGGGAGTTTGTCTCATTTTAATGTCTTTTTCATGGGTGCCAAACACAGGCGGATACATTTGAATCACTCTAAAATTAGGTGGCAAAGAGGAAGACAGAACATAAAATTCCAAGATGTTTCAGGCTCCACTGTCATTAAATGTTGGATGGAAAGAATCATTCCATGTCTTTTCATGATAAACAACTACAATAAAAACTATTTTATTTCATTTTCTCATTATCTGGTAGAAGCAAAAGCAGTAAAATATTGCAGAACTGCTTTTTATTTGGTAAAAGAATAATTTTATTCTGTAATTATAACAAACATTTTTCTTCAATTTTCAGCTTGATTTGAAGAGTATGTTTCCTTTAGATATAGCCTATCTTAAAAACTGCAAGGACTAATTCATGATGTGTGATGTGTGGCATACCACTGAAGTCAATGTAACTGTCTCTTTGATGTGTATTTTTCTTTCTGTCTATCATATGTGCCATGTTAGTATGACTCATGTTGAATGGTATCTCAGCACTGGCCAGATACTTATAGGTGCTGAGTGACCTATACTCAAACCCATTTCAAAGGAAGCCATCATTACTTCCCAGTATATCTACTACAAGTAGAGCATTTCCTTGTATTTCTCCATACTTACCCCATGAAATACTTTGAACAGTACAAATACTGAGTTTAGCTAACTGCCAGATCCAGCCTCAGTGGTTTTGTATGGATCTGTGAAAAGTTACATTTGGCTCATTTTCTGCTTTTTGTGGTTTGCTTGTTTTTGATGCCCCTTTTCTCCCCACTTCCTTCTCCCCTATGCATATACAAAAATCTTTGTTCCTGTGACCATTTCCAATAATACTTAGAATCTTTTTGAGTGCAAGGCATAGACTTCAGACTACACAGAGGCTAAATGCATGCAGAGTATATGCCTCTGTGTCACTGTGCTTGTCTTGGGGCAGGCAATATTTCTATCCCCCACAATGTTTTGTCTTTGCAGAAGCAGCACCCAGCTGCCTCAGGCTGTAATCAGCCTGAAGTAGTTCCTCTCATTGTAAAGGAAAAGGCAAGCAATAAACTTATTTCACTTTCCAATTAACGGAAATGTTCCTCTATTTTTAGGACCATCTCACATCAGTCCGCGTTCACAGCTGCTGTTCCTCAGAGAACAAATATTTTAAAACTTTCCAGGTACACCCAACGGGGCATATCTCTATAAATTAAAATTATTCCAAAAGGAATTTTGGAGCTAAACACACTTAAGAAGCAAACACTGGTTACAGATATAGATGTGAGAAAGAAGCAGAGCTGGGTTATCTCACCCTGAGCGAGCAGGAGAGCAACTGGCCGTACCATGGCTGAACCTGCCCTCAGCCACTTCTGACTGCTCTCACTGCCCAAGAGACAGCATCTTTCACTGTCCAATCCCAAATAATCAAAATTATACTGGCCCTGATAAATACATAAATGTCCTAGATTCAGATAAATCTGTGTAACCCTGCTCACTCCTGCCCAGGATTTTGCAATGAGATGATCTATTCTGCTGAATGAACTGCTGGTACTTTAATAAAACCATGAATACTAATAGCAGGACAAAGCACACAACAAAGAGCCACCAGGGAGTGACACAGGAATGAAAAGGTGGATAAGCTTTATACACTTTATGGAGTAATTCTTTTGCATTACGTAACCCAGTGGAGAAGGCTAAGGTGGTTGCTTAAATTCAGTCTTCAATATTGCTTCTCTGCAAAAATAAACATGAAGAATTAAAAAGTAAGACTTGCATGAAGAATAGGATTGTCTGAATTCCTGAGCAAACAAAAAATTAGCCCAGAAAGATTTCTTTAAAAACTGATTTAGTGATTTGTTTGACCTTATTAGCTCTTCTTTTGTCATTTCATTGATTTCTGCCTATCAGCCCTCTGCTTTGCATCATCTTTCATCATCAAGACTTACAGGTAGCACAGTTTGGTAGTGTGCAAACTGCTTTTAATGAGAAGGAGCATCTTGTAGGCTTAATACATTCAGGTGCTACTATACATGTCTGCCTAAGCTGTTCTCATTCATTTCTGAAAGGATGAAATAAAGCTAGATTAGTAAATAAAAAAATAAAATAATTGTTAAAAAATGGAGGGGACATAATAAGAACAGTTTAGAAAACAGAAGCTACTGGTGAAAAAAAAAAAAAATGGAAAAAAAATGAAAAAGAGAAGGAGCTAGATATTCCATCCAAAACTCCCTAGATGAAATGAAAACATCAGTATAGATGCTAAATTTCCACTAATAGTAATGGTAAACAGGTAACATTGTTTCACCACTTGTGAAAAAAATCTCAACCTACTTATGCTTAATGTGTTAGTCTTTGACACTGAAATTTAAGTACAGCTTCAGATACCTGGAAATAAAGACCCCAGATCCATTGGACTAATTATCTCCTCTTGAAACTTGTTGATGATGATCAGGTGGAATCTCAGCTGAAAGCTAAAACTGGAGATGGTGGATGTGTTCTGGCTTAGCTCAGGTGATCTTGATTGCGCTTTGAAAGATTAGCTCTTTATTGCGCTTCCTTTTGAATATATAAGCAGTTAGAAAGATTAGCTCCCAGATTTGGTATTTAAGTTTGGTATTTTGTGTTAGATTTTGTTAATATACTTACAGATTAGCAATGAACTTAAAAATTCCTCTTCTTTACATAATTATTTATTTATGATGTTTGGCCTTAATTTATGCTTAGTTTTATGTTTCTTGTGTAGTTACACTGAAATTTCTAGAGAAAAGTTAACAGATAGGAAATAACAGCTTATGCTTTTCAGGAATCAAGGTAAGGGATGTGAACATTCTCAGTTGAATGAATGCTATTTAACATACTTATGATATTGTTCTAGAAACTAAATAGTAAGTTCCAATATGATACTTGTAAAATGAACATTTTGTATGTTAAGATACTTTTAAAATATGGTAATTGGAAACAACAGGGGGAGATTGCTGTACAATGTTGGTACAAATAGTGTTGACATTCATTGCAATTCAGATATTAGGGATGGATTTCTGTTGCCACACAAAAAGAGTGAAGGAATTGCTAGGTGTCCTGCTTGCCCTTTGAGCCATTCCAGCAATTAAAGGTAGAAGTGTTAATACTGTATTTAAAGTAGAAGAGACACTTGATCCTTTATAACAACAACAGAGAACTTGCCTTGTTTGATGATGTTATATTCTTAAAATACATGTGAAAGAACCCACAAGTAGCTTTAAAAATATAGACATAAGTATGTGAACACAAATTAGTCCCTTTCTTCCATGAAGTTTACCAGAGGTGAGTTGATTCAGTTGGTCACTCAAACAATAAAAAGATCTGATAAAGCCATACAGAATGTCATACTGTAATACTGAGAAATGTAATCTGAAGTGATGACTACAGTGCTAAAGAGCTCACTGAGAATTATGATATGCAATCTTGAATACCGAAAGACAAAACTTCTAAAACAAAGAATTTTTGAATTTTATGTTAATCTTGGTAAAACAGAATACCACAAATCAAAAGTTTTAGGGTTTTTTTTAATCTACTGTTTACAAATGTACATGCTGGTTTTCTTTAATTCTTTTCTTACTGGACTTATTTCTGTATGATGTACAAGTTTTTACTTACTTAGAGCAAAACTTCAGGCACTCTGCAAATTTCAGCTTGTTGTTGCAGGAAATAGCTGCCCTCTGAGGTGGTTAGAGAAGGCATAATAGTTTTATGAAAAAAATCAATTTTAAAATTATTTTTAAACAAGCAATCTCAAAAGATATGCATGTTTATTTTCCCCAGGTTTTGTGATGTTTCTTTTCAATTTCCTTTTTTTTATTTTATTTTTTTATTGGATACATAACAATACAACCATTAATAGATTAAATATTTCCATATTAACTTTTTTTCCTAGGAAATAGTGATATTTTCTTACACGTGATTCAGATTTTTAGTATGCATGATCATATCTGGTACAACCATCTAGGCTGAAACAATAAGTAACTTTATTATCAAATTTACAAGTTGAAGTGTCATTTTTAGTGAGAACTGAAATATTTGTCATGTGGGATAATGAATACTTTTAAAATTTACTACACACTGTAAAAAACATGAGGAAAAAAAAAATAATGTTTATCTTTAGATTAAAGTTTGCAGTAAGGTCTGGGAGTCAAGTTCTCTTCTTTCTATTTCTAGACACTTTTTCCAGTGTTGGAATTCAGTGCTCCTTGAAATCCTTGTTTCACATCTTCTGATGCTCAGAACCTCACAAGATGGAAGACTGTTTCCCATGATAAATTCAGAGGGTGAGTTAGCATAAATATGCATAACAGTATCTATATGAAGGCATGCTGTTTTAACACAGGGATATATTGTAGATGTTAGAAAAAATTTCTTCTCCAACAGAGTGGTCCAGGCACTGGCACAGGCTGCCCAGGCAGGTGGTTAAGTCAGTGTCCCTAGAGGTGTTAGAGAACTGTAGGTATGTTCCACTGAGGGACAGTTTATATTGTGGGGATGGGTTGGGGTTGGACTATATGATCTTAGAGATCTTTTCCAACCTTAACAGTTCTATGATTCCATACCCACTTTTCAACAATTCGTCAATTTTACTAGACTATACTAAAACACATGGTCACAGTTATTCCTGTTCTTTAACTAATGAAACTAAACGATCCTCCTGTTTGACCATTTCTTCCCTTAGTCTGGATAAAAAAAAATTCTTTCCTTTTGAGCTGGGTAACAGTCTGGCACCAAGGAATGTGTTGAAGCCTTTTATATGCAGATTATCTGCTGTCCTGCTTCTTTCAGTAGGTGCCATAAATTAATATTCAAAATCTGCTACAATTTTGTCAGTTTTTTTAATTCATTTCATATGTATTTAATCCCACATCAATCTCAGTTTTTCTGCAATATGTGCCATATTGTAGCAGCTTTTTAGCTGCCACTGATGATTTTCTCATTCCTTTAGTGTGAGGTTTTAATTCTGCTAACGCTTTTGTTAATGAAATACATGTCACTTAATGAAATTAAATGCATAGCCTGTCTATTGCTCATTACACTATTCAGCCTAGAGTTTGGAATTAAATTTCACCTTTTTTCTATAAAGATTGTCCACCACATTTTGGCTTAACAGGCACTCCATGCTTTGGAAAAAGTGTGGGAAAGCTGTCATTACAAGCAAAATAAGAGTGATAGTTTCAACGTTCCCTGGAATGTTCTATTATGTTCCCTTGTCTATTCTGTAACTAAATATATTTAAAATGTATTTTCCGTCATTTCTTTGTATGGCGTTTCAATAGCTGAACTATCAATCTTATGACCTACTGATATCATAGGTAAACCTCAAACTATTCAGAGCATTTATTCTTCCACTTTTTTTTCACATAAACTAGGAAACCACTTCAGAGATCCTCTCCAAAAAAAAAAAAAAATCCTATATATTTTCAAGCATTAAAAGAACAGAAGTCATAGAAGAATTTTGTAGTGAAATAACTTCTCATCATACAAAGACCTTTATTTATGTATTTTGTGGAATTATATTGGAATGGAACTATTATTTTGTGGAAAGTATATGGGGGGGGGGGGGGGGGGGGGGGGGGAAAACTACTTCACTCTTTGGGGAAGTGGATTCTCAGCTTCTGAGTGGCTGGCAAGTCTACCTCCAAACCTAATAACTCCTTGCAGTGTTAAGCCTGAACAGTTTCCAGATAGGAATTTCAAAACTGGCTGCTTGTATGATAGGCTGTTTCTGTGGAGGTTAATTTTCTTCAGTCGGAAAATTTCTGACTGGTTCTGCCTTCTTCAAGCAAAAGCTTCTGGTTTTATCTACATTTCTCCTTAGGTAACCTGATCATAGGTTCTTTTTTCCGAAATTTATTGGCTCTGGGCACGCTGGAAGTACTTCAGATAATTTTTTTTTTACTGATAATTTTGGTGAATGGGTTTTAGTTACAGTTTTAATATAAATTCATGATAAGTTATGAGAAATCCAGGAGCTTTTAATTCATCTGAATGTGTTTGCTTATTGTTGATGTTCATGTCCACCAATATTGGGAATGGAAATAAACAAAGCACAAACAGCAAGCACATTCATGTCTTTGCATATTCATCTGTCTTGTAGGTACTTAGCTGCTTCTGCTGGACTTTTCTCTCTGGAATGTAGCAATGTCCTGTGAAGGTGATAGCCAGTTGTTAGAATGTACATGGCTTTTCTGCTGCTATAACCATGACTGGTTCTTTTCTATTTTCCCATTGTCTAATCAGCAGAGAATTGTTAACAGGTTGTACAATTGCTGAGCAAGGAAGTTCACGTGGATCTAAATAAATCAAAGGGCCCTCTTTTATAAGTGAATCAAAATCAAGCCTCTTGTAAAGTCAAAAATGTTTCTGCGTTTCTTTGTCCGTTTTCTTTAATCTTTCCTACATCCTTCACTCTGACACTGCCTGACTTGTTCTATGATCACAGTCAAGCTAAAAGGTAATGCACTTTTCTCGTTCTTTTGCTTCAGAAACATTTTCTTGGTAAACTGTACTCTTGTCTCTTTGTGCTATGTTATCTTGTGCCTTGTACCTTTCAATACTCCTTTTTATTAGTTGTCTTGGATGGAGGGCCTAATAGGTTCTGTGCCAGATGCCAAGATAATCACTGTACCCGTATCAGAATCTTTCCTCATCAGGCATGTTTCAGAATAAAGGGTAGAAATGGAAAGACTGCACAGTGAATCAATGGACAGCCTATTCTTAGGTGACGCACCATTGAATCTGCTCAATTCTTCAGCAACAACAAAGATACTGATTGGCACTAAAAAACTGGGAGGGAGAAGACATATGACAGGTCAATATGTTCAATGCAAACTGGGGAAAAAAGTAAGGAATATCTTGAATCTAGTTTTCTAATTGCATAGCTGACCAGGTGCAATGACTTTAATAAAAGAATAATTCTCCATTAAAATGCAGTAGTTTTTGTTTAGTTTTTTACTCTTAACACAAATTTAGGAAGTCTGTTTTGAAATTTCACAATTCTGATTGTTAGAATCACTTCCGTATTTCTTATCTGAACACAAGATGCTTTTCTTTTTTTTTTTTCAGCTTCATCCCATAAGTTCATACAGATGTTTTCCAACCTGGTGTATAATAATACATTTATAGACATCAGCTATAATGCCTTTCAGCTTTTTGCATTCCCTTACAAAACCAGCAAAACTTTTAATTCCGTTCCTGGAGTGATGGCTCTCCACTCTGCTGAGCATTGCAGTTGCCTTCTCAGCAGTTGTTTTAGATTTAGCATATTTTCTTGACTCTGAGTGTTGAAGAACTTGCATGGAATTTCAGGCAAAGCCACACGCTCACACATTCAGGCCTTTATGGAGCCATGATTTTTTCTCTTCTTGTAAAATATGATATTGTATTTATAATACGTCCTTTATGTGTGTGTGTATACAAAATACTTGTGCATGTGTGTTTTAAGTAAGAAAAAAATCAGTTATTCTTCTTTTGTAGTGACTGTTTTCTGGCTTAATGGAAACTGCAGAATTAGTACTTCATTTCTTTATACTTGGACTTTTTTTTTTAAGTTGATCCCAACACTGATTTTTGAGGATTCCTGCTAGTAAACTTCCTGCGGTTTGACACTGCTTCTTTCAATACCACCTGTTGCCATCTATCTGTTAGACAATCTCTTCTTACCCACTTTACAACTCTTCTCCTAATCCCTGGTTTCCTATGTGATGCTGTATCATACGCAGCACAGATATAAATAAGATGTATCACAAATCCTTTGTCTAGAAATCAGTTATCTCATTAAAGAGAGATAACACATTTACTTGGCACAATCTATCTTTAGTAAATCCTTTTTGCATGCTATCCCATTTTCCATTTACCACCCTGCCTTCAATTACATTTTTCCTTCAACATTTTTTCTAAAGCAAGTGAGGTCAAGCTAAGGGGTTCGTAACTGCATAGGCCTCTCTCTCAGAAACAGATAATGCATTTGCTGTTACCCAGTCAGACATGTCTGGGATCCTTCCAATTGGGTTTGGAGTTTCATGTTCTCTTTCTTGTGGTTGTGGGATAGGGTTTATTTGATATCCCTCCCCAGTCTAAATGCACTGTGCTTTTAGCTTTGTTTCCAGTTTCCTAATTTCTATAATTTTGACTTCATTCCTATTATTTATCCTGTTTCCTCTGTGGTCAATATTACTGAAAACTTACGCTAAGTAGTCACTGAGTTTTTTTATTTTAAATAGATATTTATTTATTTTCACTTAACCCTCTTTGTATAGATGTCCCATGTTTTATTTGTTCTCATCTTGCTTAACTGTGACTGTTCTGCTGTTTAATATCCATGCAAAATTGCAGTTCAGTTTGACTACTGACACTTTTCACTGTACTTTCTACTTCTGACCTCTAAAACACATCTGTGTCTGCTGATAAGTCTTTTCTCTAATATTCTTCTTGAGAAAGTTCTTCATTTGCATGGAATAGCTTGACCACTTTCTCACAAATTTCTCCATTCCTTCAGATATACATTCCACGCAGGTTTATCAACTTAAATGTAAAATAATTCCAAGACTTCTCCACGTTCAAAACCCTGTATAGATCAGTCTATTTGATTTCACTCACAAGACCTTTTAGGTTACCAAATCTGTCCCCTGAAATATAAAGCCTCATTTTTACTGATTATTCCATTTCATTTTAATGAGTGAATTCATGAGTTTTTTGAACAGTTTCTTCACAGTAACTGTATTGTATATTAGAAAAAAGACAGAAATAGTTTCATATTTCCCTGGCTTTTGACTTCTTGGTAAACGCATTCATTAATTTGGCCCAAGCAATCTGCCACATTACTAGAAGGCAGCTTTACAAGGTCACCTGTTTTAATCACATCTTTCCTGAATAATATGTACTCTTCAATGCCTTGCTCCTACTATATAATATTTGCCTCTTTCCTGATTATCCACTGGTAATTCCTCTAGCATAGTTGAATTTTTGTTGACCAGATTTTCTTCTGGTTGTGTACAGTAAGAAGGCATGAAGATTACATGAATATCTACCAAGATTTGCTTGTATTTCTTAAGATTTGTTTTGCTTTAATAATATGCATTTCAATCCCACTTTTTCCATGGTTATTCAGTGAGATACAGTTCCCATGAGCTTTGCTTTTTTGTCATTTTTTCCCTACCTAAAACGAAATTATTTACTTTAATTATATTTGATTTAGTCCAGTGGAAATTTCCTTGCATCCCTTTCCCACTGTGAATAAATATATATGTATATGTATTTATTTATATATACAGAAAAGGATTTTCCTGTATTCGTTGTTTTTCTTTAACAGACTCAAAATGCATGTAGGCATTAATTTTTTTCTTAATTTACTTTACACTCTGTTCATAAATTATCCTGCCTCTTGTTCTTTTTCCTCACAAACTACTCTACCATTCTTACTCATCTTTGGCTTCTAGTCTCCAGCACTCTGCTAGAATTAACTTTTTCACTTTTTTTCTACCTTCTGTTTTGGTTTTGTCTGTTGTATTTTTCTTGTCTCCCAGATGGCAAACATATTTTTTAACTTTTCTCTATCTCCCTGTTGTTCTGCTTGTTCTTTTTCTCTCACAAGTCCTCTCACTCAGCAAGGGTCTGTAAATTCCCAGTTGCCCTATTCAGTTTTCTTTCTCTTACACCTTTTCCCAAATCCACGACTTCATTTAACATTGCCTCCAGCCACATCTCTCTTAAGGTCTTCTCTTCGTGAATTTTAGCAGATGACACTTCAGGCATACAAATCTTTCCAGAGAATAAGACACATCCCACAGTTTCCGCAACCAGTTTGTACTGTCCTTATTGTCATGTATCATCCACAACTGTCTTGATTCCTTACATTGTCATTTCTTCTTACTGTACTTTTAAGGTGAAGGCCGCCCTCATTGTTGGTTATTTCTTTATGTTTGTGGGCATATGGTTTCTTGGGACTGAATTGTTATGCCATTATTAGCTTGGCATTCTGAAATGCTGACAAGCATATCAGGGAGTAAAGAGAAACAGGAGCAAATTTGGTTCACAGTCCATATTTTTCAAAGCCCTCAGTCAGGATGCAGCTTTCCACAGCTACTATATACAGGTTTGACATTAACACTTGGCTTCTCAGTGCTCCGCAGGAGTCAAATTAATCTGTTATTACCTGATGAGCAGTCATTTGGAAAAAAAAAAAAAATGGGTGAGAAAATAAGAAATAAGACTTGTGGTCCAGATACAAGTAAGATACAACTGAAAAATATGTTGTGAAGTTTTAGAGAAGGCACAGAGAGGGATGGGGTTTCATGTAGGTTGAGTGTTACCCAGGTAAATATTTGGATGTACAGTGTAGTTCAAGGATTCTCCTATCCTAATACTAAAACAATTAAGCTTCCAAACCTTGTCCAGTAAACTGAGCACATTTCTGAGAGGAAGCACTTGTTTATGGGGCTCAGGCAGACACCAATAACTGTGTCACATCACATTTATTACAAAATCCAAATATATTCTCCTCTACTTTGTCCAATATCTATGTGATCATTTATCTGCAGCAAATTTTACTGTAAATGTGATTATTTCCAAGAAGCAATTTCTCATGACTAGATTATGTATAGTACTTACCATATATTCTGTTCAGGCAGAGGCATCATTTTGGAATCTGCATTATAAGTAAATGTTGGATCCTGCAGAGAAAACTCCATAGGCTTTTCCTTAGAAACATGGTTCAGCAATGGAAACACAACAAATGTTTGTTGGACTGAGCTCAATCCACAAATGAGCTGGAGACAGAGTTTAGCCCTTGTTGTCTTTACAGTTTCAGGTTATTGATCAACGAACAAGCAGTATTTTGCAGAAGACAACATTCCTACAAGCCAGAGTTCAGCTGAACAGTTTTAACTGCCAATACAGGACAATTTGTCCCACCAAATCTCACCAGATACTATTTCTCAATGAGTAGGTTTCATATTCCTTCGTATTTTTGACTGCTGACTCAGGAAATGTGTGATCAGCTGTTCTACTTTGCTTTCCTAACTTTTGGGATAATTTCCAAGCAGTATGACTGCATGTGGAGGATCACAAAAGTCTGCACAGCATCACAGCATCATCAAGGTTGGAAAGGATCATTAAGTTCATTGTGTCCAATCTGTCTCCACCATGCCCCTCAGTGCCACATCTCCACAGTTCTTGATTGCCTCCAGGGATAGTGACCTGTGCCAGTGCATCTCCACTCTTCCTGAGAAGAAACTTTTGTTAATATCCAAATCATGTACAAAATGCTGCTCTTTCAATTTGAAAGTCATCACAATATTAATTAATTGCTTCCTTCCTTCCTGTTACCCCCAGCCCTTAAGCCAGGGGCCACACAAGAGATATCCAGTCACTCCAGAGATTAACACATACCCTAGAATAGAAAATGATCTACTTCAGTTTCTGAAATAAGAAAAAATGAGCAGGCAATCTACACATTTTGTCAATTACAAAACAGCGTAAAAATAAGTTATTGAAGTACTCTAAACAAAAGAAACAGAGTTTAGATCAGCTTCCTCTTGGATTGGATGCAGGTTCAAGAGGGTTGAACATATTGTCATATTTCTCTAATCAGCTTAAGTACTGCATTTAAATCAAATCAGGAATGTGCAACAGGTAATATTTGTGATATTTATGTTAATAAGGGAGAAATTCTGAAGTGTTGGAATGCAAATTTTTTGTCTCTCTTTTGTCTTGATTGATTTTAGATAATGTTGAAACATTGGCTGGAGCACACCCCACCTTCTGTCTCCTCACAGAAGTAGTTTCAGTGCTGCCTGCCTGTATTTTAAAGACACTTGCACACTCACAAATAACAAATCTGTCAAGGGACACTTGAAAATATCCCATCTCAATTTGTGCAAGTTACTCCATTCAAAATATTTCCACGTTTAAAATAATTTACCAGGTTTTACCAGATTTATAAGCATTTGAGACTTGCAGTATAAAACCCGCACTGCGTGACAGACTGAGTTATTAAGTGTTTATAGAAATCTGATCAAACGGGTCATCAGAAGTTGGGGGGAAGAGGGGGGGGAAATCTGTTACCAACTCGGCCATAATGACAGCTTTCCTCATCTCGCAGCAGTGACATGAAGAGGGAGCTGTAGCTCTTCCGAGGTACAGCTCTGCCTGAGCTGCGTACCCAGCTGAGCGTCTGCTCTCCTCTCTTCTTCCCCGCTCTCCTTCGCTCCTGTTCTCCTTCCCTCACTCACTTACTTTTCCTCCCCCCCCCCCCCCCCCCCCTTTTTTTTTTCTTTTTATCTCTGTGCCCCTGTGCCAGTTAATTTAAATGTATCTGTTCAAGTGGAGATAATCCATGCAAATCAGAGGCACTGGCTCCCCGTGCTTGATTCACAAAGAGAACTCAGCTTCAGGAGGTCACTCGTTCACAGCTGCTCCTCCCATTATATTTTTTCCCTTATTGCAGAACTGCTGCATGTATACAGTGACTGAAAGGACTCAATTTACTGCAACTGCTGCCTGGTTTTACTTACAACTTTCTTTAAAGGGGGACTTACCTTCTATCAGTCTTAATAAGGTAGGAAGTCTGATTCTTCTAAAGACGTGTAATGCCTCCAGTGTTTGCTCATTATCAGATCCCACTATAATGACGTGTATTGTTGTCAGAATTAGGTCCTAATAGAATTGTGCCAGGTGCCTAATGCTTTTTTTACTTGTATGTATAGGTGTAACTGATCGAACGGCTGTTTTTCTGTTTGTATAGCCCGCTATATATCCCCCCACTCTCCCCCCACCCCCCCTGCATTTTCTTTTCCTTTCCATAATGGCAGGTATGATCTTAGCAAAGCAGCTCTCTAATCTGCAGATGTAATCTTCATGCAAGTTTGTGTTTTCTTTTAAAAACATTTTCTAATGTGCATGTAAGTTTATGCAGTGCTCTGTAGCCCCCAGAGGAAAACAGCATCACGAGGGCTTTCTGGCCTGAACCCTTATTAAGGTGCTGTCTTTGGAGCAGAACTAACTGTTGAAAGGTTTTTAACAAAAATAAAAAGGTCACCCTTTACTTTGCAGTGTTGTAAACAAGGAAACTCCAGGCCTGACTGCAAATGGGCCTGTCATAAATTTAGCCCACAAGATAAACATATTGTTAATAGGACTGCCAGCAAAAGTAGTGAAATTGAACCCTCATGGTTCTGTGTTAATATCTATTGTTTAGAGAGGTTGGAGAGGGAGAGCTCGCTTTGCAAAGCACAACTCAAGACCAACTGTTTGGATATGATTCTTAAAAACCTCCTTAAAAAAAAAAAGGAAAGTCAGGCACTACTTCATTAGTTACTTTCTAACTTTCAGCGTCTGCCACACTAAATACTGAGGTAAAGCATCTGACAGCACTGGTGTTATGAAAGCAAATAATAACTCTTATTTATCTATATTTCTTTGAATTGGCTGTCAGAATTTGGGGATGCAAATGATTAAAATAACTATAAAAACAACTTCAAATGTGATAAATTCCAAATAATGGATTTGAGGAGAAATACAGTGAAAAAAGATCAGAACTATTCTGATTTACACTTGTCCCACAGTAAAGTTCTTGTTTATTTTCTCACACAGCTGGAGTTGAGAAATGACAATGATTAGATCTGGAGCTTTTTTATAGACTTACTCCTTCACACAGCCAAGTTAATCAAGTAACAGCTCTCTGAATCTTTAGACAGAAATTAAAATGAAAATTTAGTGACCAGACAGGACAGAGAGAGAAACATAGACATTCTCAAACATACTCTAATTTCTTCAAGAACTCCTGAGGCATAAATTTTCAGTTTTATCTTTCAGGATTAGATATTTTTAGCTGACTTGCTTCAGGAGAGAGTACTTGTACCCTATACAAAGTATTTCAGTGCCCCAAACGTGCATCTTTTTTCTTTGATATACAGTCTGCTTTTTGAAAAAAAAATGCATTCTGATTTTGGAGCACGGTACAAACCTAGAGAGCCTTGTCATTGTTAGCATAAAGAAGACATCTACACAAGTATTGCTGTGTAGAGGGCAATCTTTCTTTCTCTGGCATTTGTTAGGTTACTGTACGTAGAATTTAGCAGATAAATATCTCTTGCTTCATGGCATTTTGGAGATCCTATTGGTATGCAGGTTACCCTGTGAGGATGGCAACTGAAAAAAGAAATATGTTTTATAGCAGTGTGTAATAAAAGCCCTTCACAATGATGTAAGTGGATTCTGACCTTTCTTTCTTATCCTGTAATTAGAATTTGTATTAACTCTTTCAAGTGCAGAGTATTTTAAGTAAATTGATGTTACTTAAGGAGAATAAGTATGTATTTTTGATATTGGAGCTTAAAAGGTAACCTTTTAGAATCCTTTCTATACAGAGAAGAATAAATAAATTCTTGCTAGAAATCTGCTCCACACAAAGAAATTTGGATTTATAGGAAAAGGAATATTTCATGCATCCCGCCTCTCCCCAGGAAAAGGAAAAAAATCTAAAAGATACTTCTTTAGTTTTTGGAAAGAGGAGGGAAATGCATTAGAGAAGAGAGCTGGGCTTAAGGAAATACAGTCAGGATTTTTTGTTTGACTAAACCTCTGGCCAGGATAAAGTTGGGAAGTAAAAATGATCCCTGTGGAGTTTTGTGATATACAGTGATGAAATTAGATGACTCACCACTGGAGATTTGAAAAGAGAGAAAAAGGTTTTTCTGAGGAAGATTTTTTTGTAAATGGAATAAAATATGATAGCAGCGTATGGTTATTTCCGGCTTCCTTTCCACCTTTTACCCAATGACCAATGCATAACAGGGACAAAAGTGTTCCTCCATGAGTCATCATCAGCATTTCATACAGTTATTTCCAAATGATGTACTTGATTCTCCAAGTAGGTTCACCAGGTTCACCTGGCATATCTCAGTTTAATTCCTTGATCACTGAAATAAATGAGATGGAATCAGGTGGTTTACATTATTTGAGCCTCTGACTGGATTTTCAGGAAACTCTCAAGGGAGTGAACCTTTATGTTTCATTTTAGGCTAGTTGGTACAGTTTTCTATAGAAAACTGTCAGTATCCTTTTATGGTCAGTCCCTTTTTTTTCTACTGGTGTTTCTTCCTCTGCACATTTGCCATTGCTATAGTAACTCAGTCAAACATCTCCAAGATAAGTTACCTTACACTCCACCATAGTATATACTGCAGCAGTCTATAGGATGTGGTAAACTTTGTGGCTGTACACAGTGCAGGTCTCATACTCCCCTCAGGCTTTTTTCTGATGGTTTTACAGAAGACACTTAAAAAGATAAATTACCATTTTAAAGGATGCTGTAGAGGTTGTTAATAAGTTCCATCCGACTTCTTAGAGGTCTTAGTTGTCTTCTGCTTTAAACAGGTACATTTGCTGTACTATACCTTAAAAATATTCTACAGAATGAAGAAAATTTGAGTTCTCCTAAAAAAGTGAGTAATAAAGCGTTTGAGAAAATGCACAGCTATAAATGGGAAATCTAATTGTCAACAAAATCCTCAGTCAATGCTTTTTTTATTGTTTTTTTTTCTATAACTGCAGAGAAAGAATAAATTCCCCACAGCTTCTCATCAAATCCCATACACAATTATATCATATTGTCCTTTTTTTATCATTGCCTTGTACTGTAGAGTACATTGTTAAAATATAACATTGCAGAGTACAGATCTTGCGTTTCTTTCGCAGATAAAGCATGCTTATACCTCTAGGGGTTAAAAGCTGAATCAGATCCGTAACTCACCTACTGACAGCCTTTCAAGTTCCTCCTTATTTATTTATTTATTTATTTAGGTCTGGAGCTTTGGATTGACATCCTTTTATATATTTGGAATTCTTCAGCAGATGTAAAGTGCTTGGTAATGACTGAAATTAACCTGAGGCTTTATATATCCATCTTCCCCAGGAACTCCACTGAAGTTTCAGTAACAGTTGAGGGTTTTACACAAACAACTATTCTCAAGAGAACACTTTATTTTTCTGTCCCATCGTACCCCCTTTATCATTTCTTAGAGGTGCTTTAAGCCACTTTGGAACCTTTTTGCTTCCCTCTTCCCCCAGTACCTGTTCTGGGGAGTCTACACAAAAATTTTCACAGCTGAAATGCACCAAAAGAGGGGCAGATAAAAAGAAAATAAGTGGAGTGGAAATGAATCTTTAAATGGCAAGTCTGTGAAACATTGAACATGGTTATCTGACGTTATGTCAGAGAGTGTTATCTCTTGAGAAGAAATGAGCAAGCGCAGTCCACACAGGAAAAGTAATTGTTGCTTTACTTCTGTCTGTTTATTTGGGATGGCTTGAACTGTCTCCCACTTTTTTATTTCTCTCAGTGTGAAAAGATAACTATAAGAAATGCAGCCAGTAGGCATCTGACTCAAAAGCTATGTTCATTTGACCTTTGGACATAAAATATCTAATGCAAATGAAAATCTAAACAACGTCAAACATCACTGAGTACAAGAAATACTCAGAATGTGGGTCAGCAGAAATTCAACACTTTCAAAACTAACAAAACCTTTGAAATCGCTTAGCTACATTAATATTTCTTTCTCCATTCTGCATTGAAGTATCAGGTGCTGAGGTTTTGTCCAGTGTATCTAGGGCAAAAGAACTGTGGTGAAATTCTGCATTAGTTTTAACAACTGAGACTGAAACGTTAGGGAGAGGAATAAAGGGTAAAAGGAGGGTAAGGGATGCTTACCCAATCCATAAATATTTCTGCAAAGTTAGGTTTGATAACTCCACAAAGAGTACAAGGGAATTAAGATGTATTTAAAGTCTGCACAATGCTGCCATGCATTTATATAAAGGTTACATTTATCATATAAAGGACTTCCTCCTTCTTTCTTTCTTAATTCTGCTAGTTTTGTTGGTCATCCTTTCTTTTACTTTATGTTTTTTTAACCTTAGCGGGAATGTTACATGAACATACATGGATGTGAATGGATAAAACTGGATCCCTTGATAGCCAGCTGTTCTTCCATACATCTTTTCCTACCAAGTTAGGAGGGCAGAGGAGACAAAATGCATCTTATGTGAGGTAAAGGACTGAAAAAGGGATGCAGTGTCCGCCTCTGGGGAAATAAATCTAGTTGCAACAGGCCACTGGAGCCAGGACATAGATATCTGAATTGCCTCTACAGAATAGCCTGTGACTTAGAAACTGTGTGTTAGGGAAAAGAGTGAAACGCTTATTCAAGACAAGTAAAAGAACCCATGCAATTACTGTTACCTAGTCTTTGGATTAGCACTAAGTTCATAGAACAACAATAGTATAATGTTAACTGACAGCCTAAAACTAAACAAAGGAAAGAAATTTCAAATTTGCTCCATTGAACCTGAGTGTGTATATGTATATATATATATATATATAATTCCCATCACCTTTCCAGCTGAGAGAACAATGGTCCACTTGGAGGCTACAGGGGAGAGGTATTCAGTTTTTCTGGCTAAAATTCATTTTCCGCATTGAGTCCTAACTGCAGAAACAGACAGCTGAGTGAACAGGCAGTGTGGAAGGGACCCCATGTGTAAGTGACATTGTTCCATATTTTCTGCGAGTCACAGAGAGTTGGTGCACACCCAATTTTTCCATCAGTGAGAGTTTTAGCAGCTTCTGCACTTTATCTCCGGTGAGTTAAGGATAACCCAGTGTCTCCTTTTTCAAGGGAGGGCTGGTTCACACAGACACCTGAAAGTTAAGGAAGAGAAGCATTGAGCTTGACAGAAAATTATGCTGTAGATGCGCAATACCATTGACCAGTGTTATACCCAAATAGCATAGTCATTTGCTCTTTGAGTCAAACTCAAAAATATGTGTGTAAATAACACGATCAGATGTGTTGCACAAGTGCATTATGTAGTTAGTTTTTTATGTGGAGCAGGCAGGAGGACAGACAGACAGACAGAAACAGAAGAGAACTCAGGTAATAGGAGAGACAGCCAATGATATTACTGCTTAAGTGTAAAAGTCATGGTTTACATCCAGAATATTTGGTCTTAATTTATTCAGAAATCACATTAATAGATTTAGAAAAACTAAACGCAGCATGGAATTTACTAGGGTCTTCCCTGTCTTGTTCGGCATGTATCTTCTCTCTAATGTACCACTCTCTCCCCCAGGCTCCAGTCTGTCCCCCCAAAAGTCAATCAAATGTGTATCATATAACCTGTTTAATTTCCTACAAAAGATTACAGTAAGTGTGCTTTTAATGTAATGATGTCAGTGGCGGATGATAACATGTATTAAGTAGTGCAAACTGCTGATTATCTGTCAGGATAAATCTGTTTATTTCAGAAATAGCAGTCTGACAACCCCCTGTTGTTAATCATGAAAGTACATGCTAATGCCAGGTACTGTTTGGTTGGAGCCTCTCAGAGGAATGCATTTGTTAGATTTTTGCTTTGACAGTCTTTACACAGAGTTTTGCAAATTTACTGTGTACATATATTTATTTATTTATTTTAAGAGAAAGGCTAGAACAAGGCTAGAACAACTTAGGTTCACCGCAACTCAGAGGAATGAATGACTTGTGAAAAGAGAGAGTGGATTATAGGATTACACAGCAGTTCAGACTGTGCCCATGGCTGGATTCATCTTCAGTAATTTCAGTGCAGATCCATTAGTGATGAACAGAGAAATGCAAAAGGAAATTTAAGGAGTTCTTTCTCTGCGGATGTCACTCCACAGTTTTATTTGTTTATTTATTTTCCAGTATTTACAGCAGTTCCTAATTATATTCTGGTCTGAAAAGACCGTCTCCAGATGATACTCACAGCATTCCTCTTTAATGAGATAAATAGCAAAATGAACCAGCCAGCTTTTTTGATGTGAATTTGACCCAGGTTTTGTGTTGCAGAAAATGAATATTACTTATTTAAAAGGAAACATAAATGGAATACTCTGCCTTAGCTTACTAAATCATAGGTGAAGAGGTATTTTGTCTGACTTTATTGCATTTTGATCATTTCATGAAAGCTGTAAAATGTTGAATAGTTTAATAAAAATTGATATTTATATTGACATTTCAGGATTCTAAATAGAAGCTCAGAAAATCTAAACAGACTTTAGCATCTCCACAGCTGTTCCTCCAAGCCTATCTGAGTTCTGACTAATTCACTTTTTCTCCCCACGTACCCTCAATTGGCCCTAATATAAACATCTCTCTCTAAAGCAATTTCTCCCCAGAAGATTATGCACATCTTCATCTTAATTCAGAATTTACATGTGTACTTTGCATATTTTTGCATCAGTATGTGTATTTTAAATTAGATAAAGGTCACTGTCATTCATAATCAAGAAGAAGGTGTATAAAAGGTCAGGATTCAATAAAAAAAACTGATTAGATGTAGAGGTTTGTTCATATGATTCAGTATATCATTGGATAAGTGGAAATCATGAGTCAACAAATTAACCTTGGTATAATGGGTTACTTGCTTCATTAGGATCAGAAATGAGATTCACAATTTTTTTTTCCAATGTACTCCCTCTTTGTCTCTGTAATAAGTACTATGTTGTTGATAACTACGCAACTGAGTATTTTTGTGATTTAGTTCGGCATAAATGCAACACAAAAGACAAATCTTGTGTTAAAAGGGGAACGGTGGTGCCAAATATGTTTGCCATGATTACAAATATTGATGAAATGAAAAATATCCAGTGTAAAAATAGATAAATTTAAAATAATGTTCTATATGTTTTGTATAAGCTTTCGCTTTAGCCTTCTAAAGAAACTGTGCTGAGTCAGGCACTCAGGTTCTGGTGTTAAGAGGAGGCGCTGGTGCAGGTGAGGATTACCTAAGAGCAAAGATAAAGTTCCATTCCACTTATTGATTCTGCCATGAATCTTCTAAATGTTTTTGGGTAAACATTGACTCCATTTCCTACTGCAGAAAAGAAAAAATAGTAATGTTGCTTATGTTTCAGGAATGTTTCTGCAGACCTGGGTCTACCAGAAGGTCTGAGGAGATTTTAGGCTTTCCACTACTGACCTCTTCATCTCATCAGATTTCTGGTCTCTTATTGCAGTCAAAGAAGCAGGGCTGTGGGTCTCTGAACTTGAGTAAAACCTGCACCTAGTAACATCTCATGATGCTCCAGTAATATTCTTCAGGATAGAGGTGAAACAACAGCAGAGGAAGGAGTCTACATTTAGAAAACAATCTGGCCTATGAAAGACAGTAAAATTTATACAAAATAATAACACATTATTCTCAACTTCAGGCTGTACAAAGTTGGTGCAGATTTAATGAATCCATCATAAGCTTTTCAAAACTTCTCTTCTCTTCTCTTCTCTTCTCTTCTCTTCTCTTTTTTTCTTTTTCTTTTTCTTTTTTTGGTAGAGGTGAGGTTTGGTTTTTTTGTTTGTTTGCTTTTTTGACTGGAAGGTTTTGCAACTATTTCAACTTTTACTATCGCAGAAAAGTCTACTAGAAAAGCAACATTACAATTAAAATAGTTATACATGTCAGTATTTCAGACATTGTATATTTCTTTAAGCTTTCTTCACGTCTGTGTAGAATAAATATCAAGTTACTACTTATTCACTTTTTTTTCCCTTGGGCAGCATTCTGTAACTATTAAATCTTAAGTATGAAAGAAAATTAGACTTGCCTGTTACCACTATAAACTTACACCCAACGGTTTTCAAATACCATGTAGGTAATCTTTCTTTTGTAAACATAGAGTCTTGGGGTTGCTCATAATTAAAGCACCACAATTTAAGCTGACTCTTTTCTGATCTCCATATGCCTCTTTCTCTCCCAAAATGTAATGGAAAGAAAATACACTGAACCATGGCAAATTTTCCTTATTGACAATATCATTTGAAGTTCATGTAGCTTTAGTATAGCTATAACAGTAATCCACTATTTCATTCTTTCAAGATTGAGATTGTAGTGTCTGTTCCTCATCGTTAAAAGGGTCAAATAACTTTTTGCTTTAACCAAGCTTAGCTTACTGTAACAACCAGCTTCTATGTTTCCTCATGGGAAACGTTCTTGGGTTCGTAGGGGCAAGTTGTTTGATTAGTCACCTGAGTTATGCTGTAGGCAGACTCCTGACACAAATTGGCCTTTGAAATACCAAGCTCCACCAACAGAGTCATGCACAATGTGTACCTGCCGCAGGGTGTATGTAAATTCAGAGGGTGCTCTTGAAGTAGGTCTTCCCATCATCCGAAAAGACTGAGCTTCAGCCCACATCGGGAAATAGCCTTGTTCACTCTATCTGTAAACCAGAAAATATGTTTCAGGAATGCCTCTAGTGGGTTTGACCAGTTGTGCATTCAGATCACAGCACAAGACTAGAAACCACTATCAAATAAGCTTGATGTATATATTGCGTCCTCAGTGTTTAACAGTTCACACTACAAATTGGCTTCTACTGTCTACTAAATAGACAAATCCTTAGACATTTCTTTATGTCTAGTGTACTAAAAAAGATTCACCAGCTTCAACCCCTATTTCAATATTTGGGAGCCACAGTATGTCCACGTCATCACATCTCAGCTCTTGCTACAGGCATAAAATGAAACTTTGGCCACCTCTTCAAAATCATGAAATCATATGGATCAAGTTACATACTTTCTATTCTGTGGTCATATGTGACTGTCAGCTGATGAGGAAGATGCTCTTTATAGGTTCTCTTCTGTCAATAATATCTCCACAGTAAAAACCAGAAAAGTGTTCTCTGTACAGAAAGAAAAATGTAATTTCTCATTCTCCATGGCAGCTGAGGAAGTGACCTTACGACACTGGGCAGGACAATCTGGTGCATAATTGCTAAGTGTAAATAAAGCTAAACTATAGGAGTTCTGTAGAAGATAATGCAGATATTCCAGTCAGGTTTGCAATGGTTTTCTCTGTAACATGGTAGGAGGTAATGAGCAAGTGGAAGAGAAGACGAGTTTATGTAAAATGGCCAGACCTCTTCTGAGACTTTTCCCTGAAGCAACGTTGTACCAGCTGTTATTGTAATTAGACTGCTCCAGTGGGAAGGCGCATGTCTCTTATTCTTGTGGTATCTCGGACAAATCTTTGGACTGTGATATCTTGCAACAGTCCCTGCCCACATCAGCATACTTTGGCTGCATAGATATGTCACTGTGCACGTGATTCATTTAGCCAATAGCACGTGTCTTGAAATCTCTGTGAGGAGAAGGTACTGGAAATGAAGAATCTCCTAGTTCTGACACTGGTTTGCAAAGAATGTTTGGAAAAGTCACCTAAGCCATTTTTTCCAAACTTAAAGTTGTGAATTTAAATTTCATGTTTAAGCATCTAAATTAGTGGTCTGATTTTAATGTTTGCTGACATTCACATTTTCAATTGACTTCAAAGGAAGCTGTGAGCACTCAGAAGTCTAAACCTATGAAAATCAAGCCAGTTAGACACTCAAACTTGAAAGGTTTCTCCCATACTATTATTGTTATTTGCATTACTTTAGTAGCTTGGAACCCCAGTTATAAGACTAAAGAGCTAGGTACTGTATTTTGTATCTCCTTTTTATTTTTCCTCATTTCTTTATGCGTAAAACCTGGCCCACAAGAATGTTGTGATGCTTCTTCAGTTAATATTTATATATAGCTTTGAAAAATAAATGTTATAAACAAAGAATATAATTATTCATGGAAGAAAATAGTATTCCTATTATTCATTTCTTCTTGAAAAAATCTCTTTGGAACTTATCCTTATGAAGCTCTATGTACTATAAAAAACACTACACACTATAAAATATGGAGGTCAAATTCATAATTTTCTGTTAAAATATAAATTAAACTCATAGCAGTTTGAATAGTGAACAAAAATCAAATAATTGTGTACTTGTTAAATCTGAACAGCAGTCCACCTTTAACAGCTCTTACACAATACCCAGAGAAATTAAGTTGTACAATGAACCACAAAGCTTTCCTTAGAAACTTCTGTCTTAGCCATACCTCTTTATTTTAGTTATGCCGATCCTTTACCAACAAACAGTAGACTCTTTGTAACTGGAACCTATGTAAAGCTTACTTTTCTCCCTGTGGATTCAATAACTAAGCTGCTTGGAACAGCTTTGATGAAACCATCTTCTTTCAGAGAGTGCAGTTCTGGCAGTGCTGATAAATTCCACAAAATGGTGTCATTTTAACAGATGTTTTCTTTGGGAATCTAAGAGGGAAAGTGGTAATGCACTGGTATTTTCAGAACAAACCTTTATGGAAATGGTTTTTGTTTACATGTTTTTGAAACCACAGTCTTAAACAACACAAAATATTTTCATTTTGCTAAATCAAAAAATGGCTTTTGCACCCACAATTAATTAAGAAATACCTCAAAGAACATTTTTATGTTTTGTTCCAGTTTAAAACTTTTTAAATATTGAAGTTCAGTTCAGTGACAGCAGAATTGTTGTATCTGAGGAAAAGCAATTGTGATCTGCTTGAGCTTTTTGTATGCCTAAACACAATAGACGTGTATTATCCATATATTGTCCATAGTCTTAAATTAAAAATATGTATGTCAGCATTTCTCTAGAAAAAATAAATTATTATTATTATTATTTTAATATTAGAGATTTTACTATTTTTCAGTGGTATGGCCCATGGCTATGGCATTTTACCACAGGCACTTCCCAGTGTTGTTAGTCAAGCAGTGTAATTTTAATAAAAGTATAAAGGTGCAAGCGTTGAGTTTTTGGTTTGTTTGTTTGTTTGAGGGGGTTGAGTGTGGGGGTTGTTTGTTTGTTTGTTTGTTTAAATAAGGCAGGTGGTTAAGACCAAGCACTAACTGATTAATAAGTTTGTTCAAGCAGGCCTTCATTCAGTCCTCAGGAATAAGTGCTCTGTCTCCTTGATAAATATCCAGGCTAAACACAATGTCCTTATTTCTCTAATACTAATTGTTTTAATGGGCAATTCTTCATAATCTTTAACAGCAATAAATTGATCTCCCAAACTCAGATGTCAAAGCATTGTCCAAGTATTGCTAAGAATCCAACTGTAAGTGCACCACAGTTCAAAAGAAGGAAATTTTTAATTTACTCCGGGGACAGAATTTATTAGGCATAGTAGTGAGGATTCTAGAAACACCAGCAAGTCAAGAATATTATTTTTCTATAAAGCAGATAATATAGTAATCAATCTAGACAGCCATTGTATGTCTTCCAATACTCGGGATTTTAATAAAAGTAATCATCAGGATTTAGACTTTCAGACCTTTACATCTTGAACCATTAAAAACAATGATACATGATTTTAATCTGCTCGGTGTAAACTGATTGATTTCTTGCTTGTAAATTTCAGAGTCTTCAGATAGATCAATTTTCACATCTACCATATATAATTATTTTCTGTTTCCTTCTTTTTTAAAAGGCATGGATCACTTGGATCTCCCTTTTTTTAACTGACAATTTTCTGACAGCTCATAGGAACAAAAAATAAGGCCTGAAGAAAAACGGAGGCATTTTCTATTAAGGGTTTAGCACAAGTGTATATGTCCTCTGAGTGCAAGGGGTTATGTATGCCTCCTTTATCAGGTGCTGCATTAACAACCCAATGTTTTATGCATTTTATTCATAATGTTCCATGTGATTAGAAACCTGAGAATGGATAGCTAAATGAAGTTTGCCTAAAAATGAAGAGAAAGACATATGCTCCTGAGCAAAAGGACTCAGACCCATACCTTCTGTGAGATCTGGGGAAGTCATTCTTTTGAAAACTGAGTTGAGAGGTCTAATGTGATAATAAAGGCTCACAACTCTTGCAGGTTTCCTTAGAGTTGTACTTCAGAAACGTGAGGTGTGAAAGAAGGGCAATCTGTGCCAGATACTGATTAAATTTAAGTAATCTATCCAAAGCAGTCTCTAGTTGCTTGTAAAATGCTCCATGTAATTACAGTAACTATACTTTTTAAAGCAATTTACACATTAGCTTTTATCTTGGGTCTCTATTTGTGGGTGCATTTCTTCTTTGGAATCAATATCCTTAAAATATATGTTAAAAACTATATGAATTTGTAGCCATATAGACCCTAAAAAAATTCCATCTCTAGTATTATCCTCATGAATTCCTCTTGCCTTTTGGAGAAGCTTAGTTATAATCAAATATCACACTCTGGATGTTTAGCTAGCATTGTTCAGTGACCCCAGCGGTATTTCACAACCATATTTAAAACTGTTAAGGAGTTAGGAGTTGATGCAAAATCAAACCAAGATATATTAAAATGCCACCAGGATAAAATAATATTAAGGGCTAAACTTTGTCCTTTGTATGTTACACAGGTGCAAATGTCAAACTTGGCAAATCCTTTCAAAACTTTGTGAAGCATAATCTTTCAAATATTTTCTAGTCTAGATTTTCCTAATGCAGGAGCCATGCATGTAGTTACAGGATGAACAATGGCCAGATAAAAGGGGTCTGGCTCACTGTAGTGATATTCTAGTTTTAAACAAGTGTCTGCAAAGTTTTCAGGGAAATTGTACACGCTATTTCATTAAAGTTTTAGTGGCTAAAAACAGAATAATTGCAAGGAGTGAATCAAACTCCTTATATTCAGTAAAACTGTTCCCATTAGAGTCACACAATGCAGCTGCAGGTAGCTTTAAGCATTTTTGTTGTTTTATTCTGTTTGTTCGAGGTGTTTTTCTTTACTGCCAAACACAGTAAAGCTCCTTAGTTATTTAGCACCTCATTCTTACCAAGGCTATTATCCTAACTGGGGCTAATAATATGAAGCATATTCAAGTTTGTTGAGGAAAACAAGGGTTACTAGAGATAATCCAAAAAGTTGTTCCACAAAGGATTATCAGAGATGCTGTTTTCAAAAACAGCCACATATCAGAAAGTGGGCAAAGAACTTGTAACTCTTGTGATTGATCCTCTGTCAAGTCATGACTACTGTCACCAGTTGGTTACGTTCCTTCAACAAAGCAGTAAGCATTGATGCATTTTAAGCTAAATAAGTTAGGCTTCCACTGTCATATTCCCTTTCTTATCTCTCTCCTTACTTCATCCTCTCACATTAAAAGAGATCAATTTGCAAACTGAAAAGAGCAGATGGCATATACAATATCCTCATATAGTGCATATTACTGTACTTTAATACTAGTGCCCCTTACATATTGCCATTAAATTTATTATTCTTAGCTATTATTTCTGGCTAAGAATCTGGCTCTGCATACACTACTTTGTGAGGAAGAAGAACATGTGTAACATACAGTTTTACATTTGAGTCTCAGGAATTTTTATAACTAGGTTTATAAGCCCTGAAATCCCAAGCACTTACTTCACTTGACCTGTGTGAGTTAAGAAATTACTCAACTTTTAAACATTACATATAGACAAAAACGTATCTTTAAGAAATCATGAAATCATGTAATAGAGGATGATTTTTAAACAGATTTCAAATGAAGTGCTTGCATATGATTCTCTTGGAAGACTTTGAATTCTCTCTTGTACCATCAACTATCATCTGTTCAGTAGTCTGTGGTCAAGGAATGGTCAGGGCATTCTTTGTCTTTATCTATCCAGGAAACTCCATTCCCTGTCTTTGAAAGTGTTCAGTGAATAAACTCATACATAGCTCTCAGATATTCCATGCACTTTTCTAAAGAATGACAGAGATAAGTTCTTGGATATTCCAGGGAATCTTTGCATTTGTAATTTATTACCTGGTATTTTTATAGGGTTTTGTTTTTAGGTTTGTTTTTTTTTTTTTTTTTTCAAAGACATTTGTCATTTAAACTGGTAGATTTTCTGCTTTCATATCATATTAAGGTATATTAAGTTACTTTAAGGTAAATAAAATTTGACGTAAGTATTCACTTTTTGCCGTTGAATTAACAGTTTGTCCATGATCAACTGGTTGTCAGATAAGTGTTGACTTTTGCTAAAGATTCTTCACTGAGTGCCTATCTTTATAAAGTCCTCTCGAGTAGCCGCAAGCTACATTTTAGTTTGACTTGCATAAAAGGTAGTGCTCGATCTGCTTTGACTTTGTGGAAAAGCATTCCTGACCAAGCAGTGGAAAGTGGCTTTTCCCACAGTGGTCTGTCACCTCCTTTTGCCAGAAGTTTCCATCCTCCCACCTCCGCTTATGGAAGAGTTTATGGTACACATTTCTTTGCATTGCAGACAAAATGATCTGGGAAAGCTTAATGGAATGTCGAAGGTGAGTATGAGCTAACCCAGCTCATTCGATTTGAAATGAGTTGAAAACATACTCCAGTGACCTCCTTCCTTTGTCAGAGCTCTGGTGTAGTAGCTTCATGCAATGGAAAACAGCGCCAACCAATTCACAGAGATCTTGAAGAAGACTTTTATCTGTATCCTGTAAAGCAAGTTCATAAGTCACATTACCTTCTCTACAGCCTTTACAGAAAAACTTATATCAACTGTAAATGAGGAGCTGACTTTTAAGGGAAGCCAAGCAACCAGCAATGAATTACAAGTAGGCAACATAGGGTTTTTTTAAGCTATAACCATAGCCTCTATTGGTCATTTCAATTACTGAATGTCTAGGGGCAAAATGTCCAGGCCAAATTTAGCAAAGTCTCTAACAGCAGTAGTAAAATGCTGTCTCTGGCAAATTCTCTCTTCTCCAGACACTGGTTCATTTTTAAAAATTACTGTCTAGGTAGTAGACTCTTCTGTTATCTTTAGCAAAGAGACTTCTGGAAGTGAAAGTCCCTTTCAAATAACTGTATTCTGACTCCCAGTTTTTAACCTATCTTCCTCCTTAAAAATAACATATGGAAAGCTGAAGAACCTAAAATGCCTATAGAAATACTACAAAATAATCTCAGGCAACTGATGCCTCCATTATTTAATGCATTAGTAAGTCAACTGACTCATCTCTGCTACTCTTTTGTCCTCTAATATAATGTTTGAATCAGGAATTGTTAAAGTTCTCATTAGGTTTGTTGTGGGGTTTCATAATGAATTCTTTTTTGCAAGCTGGAAAGTCTTTTGATTTTTGCTTGCATATTCATAGAAGAACTATGTCATAAACAAAGTCTAAATCTGGTACTACTCTCTTGCTAAGCCACTCTAAGACTGGGTTATATCCTTCTACACTTTGCCTCATAAAGAAAACAATGTCAGTGCTAAGTATGGAAGGTGAAGAAGGTTGCTATTTAAAGAATAATTTTCTGGCACATGCAGCACCATTGGAGGTACATCATAAACAAAAAGATTTTGCTTTTCTTCCATAGTGCGAAATTCTGCCTTTGACTATCCCCAAAGAAATGACAATAGTCTCCTCTGTGCAAGAATGTTCAGTACAAGCCAGCTAAACATAGAAAGATAGCTCCTTCTATTTACTTGTATAAATAAGATATGCGTGTATTTTCAGTCTTTTTTTAAGACCACTCTTTCCCTCTAATACAAATGCCCACATGAATCAACAAGACTTATCCTGTCAACATGAAAAGACAAGCATCTACTAATAGATAATGCACATGAATACACTGGTCAAGGAAAAGAATCAGGCTTACCTGATTTGTTTCATTCAGTGGCAAGTGTATTTGCTTAGTACAGCAAAAAAATTCTGTATCTCCTAATGATGTGGAACTGAATTCTTTATCTCCCCTGTTGCTAGCTTGCTTTTAAGGCAGAACTGGAGATATCTATCACAGCTAAATAGGTATTTTGTAAATTGTACTTAAATGTCTTTAAGAAAAGTTCCAAACCCCATGTTGTATAACTATTGCCTGAGATATTATCTAGCTTGGCAGGAAAAACAACTTAATGCTACATTCTTCTCACCAATCAGCAAAACAGAATTTTGTTTTTAATCTATTCACAGATAACAGACCAGTATTAAAGCTAGAATTTTGACTTCTATTTGTCATTTGCTTTTACGCTATATGGGCCTTTTTAGGGTACTCACAGAAATGTCAACAATAATGCACAAAATCACTATCTTGTGACATAATTGATTAGCTGATCAGAGTTTCCTATTCTATTTCTTTAATATATTTTTTCCAAGAATAATGGTTATATTTATAGAAATATAATAATTTTCCATGCTAAAGTAAAATGATATTTGACATTAACAAAAGGTCAGGTGTCATACTGTAAACCACAATGAGTATTGCTTGTAAAGATTATTGAATTAAATGGTACATATATTTGACAAAGTATAGAATTCAAATAACTGCCGAAGTAGCAGTGCCCTTTTATGTGCCATGGATTTATTGGCATTTGCTAACTGTAAAAATGTAAAACAGTTTGCACATAATTGGCATTATATATATGTATATATATTTTAAGTCTGAGGAACACATCTGTTTTCACCAATTCCTTCTCCTTTTGCTCACACATTTAGACAGATATCTGTTTGTACACCCAACTATTCTTGTGGCTCTTGGAGACAAGAAATATGTTCACTTTTTGAAGGCATTTTCACACTGTGCATAGTTTAAACTGCACTATCTTTGTTTTCTTAAAAAAAAAAAAAAAAAAAAAAAAAAGCGCAGACTTGATCCAAGGCTTCTCAGAGCAGCAAGGTAAAATGAGTGTGAGGGTAGCATCGTAGCTTTTCTATGCCATTTGCTTACACCACAGGTCCATCAAAGTTCAGTTTGACTGACTGTTCTTAACTGAAGTGCCAGGCATTTTAAGGGTCAGAAGCATTGTCAGAATTATGCCAGAGCTTGTCTGGATGAAACACCAGTACTTCAAGAACTGCCAGTGTGTCATTGCGGTTCTAAGGGCAGATTAGCTAAAAGGGAATTTTAGCACTGATAGATTTGTAAACTACTATTATTCAAACATAGCACCTTTTGTCTGTGCTTATAGTTAATAAAAATAGAAAAGCTGTAGAGAAGAAGGCTAGTTCTGTAGAACAAACATGTCCCACACTACTATAAAACGCTTACAAGGATGAACTATTTAATAACCAAATAAGTTGTTTTCCTTTAAAGGGATATTACCACATTCACTTTAATCTGTATTTTCAAGCAACTTTCTCCACTAATATCAGATTAGTTTATTATAATGGAAATTTTTTCTTCATTTTGTTTCTTTTTTTTTAATTTGCAGCATATCTTCCACTATATGGTGACCCAGCCTAGCCAAAAATCTCAGACCGGTCAGTTCAATGTTCAATGTTGAAGAGATATTTTGATCTAATAATCTGTCTTTTTAATCGTTTTGTATATTAGAATGTGAATTCAACAGAGGAAAGCAGCTATCTGACATCTTTTCATTACTCATCATCCATTTGTCATCAGGAAGGGTGCTATTCAAGGTACACTTAAATCTTCCTTCTTTGTTTATCCTTTCTGGACCTTGCAAGCTTTCAACTGGTGACACCAGCTCACTAGTTCTGCTAACTCAGGGCTGTTTTTTTTTGCATTTCTTTCTTCAAACTCACATCAGCTATTACACTCAAGAACTGAAGTCTTAATTATAAAGCAGCAGTTAAAATTGAAACAATTTGTGTTCCTTTCCTACGGAATGAGTTTTAAAAAAACCTCATAACCTGCATGTAGTGTAGTATCTGATAGGTTTATTGTGCAGAGTACTTCAGGTTTTGATGTGAGAATTACCATGATGGATAGATAGAAACCTCGTTTTCAATGAACAGAGGAAAAAAATATAGTCACATATAATTCAATGTCAGCACTCAATTTTCAAACATGGGTGCTTTAACAGTACTGCCAAATCTTGCATTCGGTCTATTAAATCAGCACTTAGGCAAATAAAACAGCCATTTGAGTGACAATTTCAACATACTAATGAGGTATTCAGATGTCAGCAATTGAAAAATACACATTGGCCTTTTGAATTTAAGCCAAGGTTGGTTCCGGGCTATATTAAGAAGGCTTAAGACATTATAGAAGGATCAAAACCACTTTTGAAGTTATCTCAATTTTTCTGGGACAGAGGCAGATGGGATCAGATTTCTTTGTGAAGTTTTCTCTGTTTACCTATATTCCATTGGTTTTTGATGTAAAGCATTCTTTTGTCATTTTATTTGGAGATGAAAGGTCGGCCTTATGCTTTACTTTTTAAGAAAAAAAAAATGGAAATTTTATCTTTAATTATGACTGTAACTTTTGAGAATAAACCAAAGTGTGGTGCCATTCTTGTTACAAATTTATTAAACAGTACTATTGTGCTGTCTACAAACCTTCATTCTTACTAGAAGCTCACTATCCTAAGCTCTTTCTAAACAGATTGAAAAAATTCCTGCACTAGATCTAAGTGCAAGATAATACAAATAGTACAAAACAGAAGACATGAGAAAAAATTCACCAATATAATAAGCAGTATTCTTTTTGAAGCATAAGCCTTATCATTCACAGGTTCATCAGAGCAAAGAGGTTTTAAGGAGGAATTTGAAGTGGAACAATGATGTGTTATTTAACACACAAATTAGCTCTGATATTAATGGGCATGATCTCTGCCTATTCTGATAATGTAATCTATTTTAGCTTATTTGCCAGCTCCTTGAAATTGCTAGGTACCCATTTACTGGATTAATTAATTAAACATATTTAAATTATGCATTAGTCATGGCTTTAGAAAGTTAGAGTAAATAACATAGGCTTTATTAATTTTCCCTCTCTTGTAATTCTCCTATTCCCAGTCTCTAATTTTCATTAATTTTACTTTCATTTTTTCTTCCTTTTAATTTTTTGTTAATTTTTTAAAAATACTGCTGGTTGTGTCACCACTGACTGAGAAAGGAGCAGGTGTCTTTTCTCTGAAGTGACACCAGAACTGATGCATGGAGAACAACTGAGCATAGGGTTGCCCGTAGGGATGGAGTGCACCCAGTTTTCCCTAGGACAAGTTGTCAAGGTTGGAGGCTTAATAAATTAAAGCAATTTTTTTTAATGCAAAATATTTTCCACCACTTTTATATTTTCTGCATTGTTCTGCCTTCGAACAGGAGACAGAGAAATGTAAATGTCAAACATTCACTTCTGTTTAAATGGGCTCATTATACCACAGCATGTTGAGGTTTTTTGCCTACCGGCCGGTTCTTTTCACTGTCGTATCCTGTAAGCACTTTCCTTGCACCTGCCTGAGGAGACTAATCCTCTATTAAAACATGTTCAAACTGAGTGAAGGCAGAAATAGCAATCATTTCACTCAAAGAAAATGAATCAAAACCTTGTAAAAATAAATAAATCAGGGTAGCTTTGGTGAAGACATTTGCCTGTTTGGTCTGTACTTGGAGCTTTGTTACCTCACTATTTTCCATCTGGAGAGCAGGCTTTGCCCTTAGGGCATGGGCCTATTTTGAGCACAGTGTGAAGAAAACTCCCCAGATGTAGGCCCTCAGCAGTGTCATGGGCATGCATGCCATGCAGATATCACCAGTCTGGGGCACGATCTTTCTTCACAAGTGAGCAACCCAGAGACCCGCCATAGTCTCATTTTCTTCTCCAGGACCATGGTTATTGACTTAGATGGGACCATAATTATTAATAATAATATGAATAATGTCTGCTAACTCTCCCCACTTTGGTTCAGTGTTAGTCTCTGTAGGGAGCTGTGGGAACATTGCAGAGGAAGGTGATGTCACTGACCAGTCTGTTGAGGAAAGAAGCTGCCTTTACCAGATAACAAAGAACTACAGACTGACAGGGTAAAGGAAGAGGGTAAATCTGTTCTGACATGGTAGATCAGCAGGCTAAATTCTGTGTGTCTGAACTGCACAATCTAAGAGCACAGATCCCATGGGGCAGCCTTCATCAGTATAAAATAATGGACTAAGCACAATGCACAATGACCATATTAAACTAAAAAAGTACTCATTGCAACTGCTGCATATGAAGCCAGGTAAATAATTTGTGATACAAGATCAAACTTTTCTTGAACCAAACCCATATATGCTAATGAAATTGGTATAAAGATCATGGATAAACACTGAACTGTTTAATCTGAAGGCAGTAAAACTATATGGATAAATGTGTCTGTTCATTCTAGTTGAAATGAATTTTCAATTTTTTTTTTTTATATATCTTTCTAAGTTGAAGCTATGGATGGATTCTGTTGACATCTGATATCAGTATATGTTTTATAACCAAAAAAAGTCACCGGAAAAAGCAGTGCTGTCTCTTCTATTTGTATGACTTTCGTTCTTATTCAGTTTGCAACATCATCTCAAGAGATGTTTTATGTTTCGTATTTGACTAAGAAATTTGAAATCGCTCTATCACAGAACTGATTGAAGAATTGCAGGGGTTGGAAGGGCTCATCAAGTACAGCCTCCAACATATCCATCACATTATGAACATATCCACCACAAAACTGCACACTGAAGTGAGTATGTGGTATGTTATTTTATATTGGTCTCCACTACCTTGATATACACAATCTGATATATGCTGAAAAGATTCCTTTCATAATGCTACCAAAATACAATTAGTGCTAGCACAGTCCTGAAATAGTGATTGTATGGATCAGTTGGGGATCTGATTGTGATTTTGATTATAGATTCCCACAAATGAGTAAAAATGGTAAGAACCAGTTTACATTGCTTCAGAAGTTTAAGTAGACAAAGAAATTGTACCATACTAGTCATTCACATTTTGGAGCAGATCAGTATTGGTATGGCAGAGTTTTCCTCTTTTCCTATTATCATGTGTTTGGGCATCTGAACTTGGTTCTGATACAGAACAGCATAAAAAATGATACTCCAGCAATGAGAAGAAAATGGAAAATTCAGCAGACAGCTAAATCATAAGGTCTGCAGAGGTTCAAGAGGGACAGCTTATGTACCAGCTTGTGCTAATGACTGTACTTTAAGACAAATAGTCTCTAGCTTTTAGAGACTATTTTGAGATCTCATGCCTACGCAGTAGTATAATTCAAACTATGAAGCAATATTGTACTAGTAGAAGAAAACATTACATATCTGTAACAGTGGAAGTTTTTAAGATCCTGGGAAAAATGCATTACTAACTGTATGGGAACTGTTAGGTCACAGCTTGAACCAGTGACTGAGCACCTGGTGAAGGGGCATAGTAAGCCCTAGGAGCACAGGCGGAAGCAATTCACCTGTGCTACCAGAAGGGGTATATCCTGGCTCCACCTCTCCCTAAGTTTGTTTAAGGGCTGGGAGCTGCAAGGGAAATGTCTCTGCTTGGTGGTTGCCTGCTTTGGAGAGTTTGGTAAACCCTAATCCTTAGAAAGGGGTAAGTGATTGTTTCTTTATTATTCGATTGTGACCACTACCTTTCTTGGGTTTAAAGCAATTATATCTGCTGCTGCCTACCCTTATGCTAATGTTGATGAATTATTGTTGCTTTATGGCGTTTCTTTTTCACAAAATTAAATATTTATTTCAAATGTCATATCTCTACAAAGGATATACACCCATAAGTAATTTAACTTGAAGGTTTCAGAAAGTATATCTGGGTATAGTAGCTGTAACAACTTAGCAAGTTACTTTTACTAAAAATGTGCTAGTTTTCTTCTATGGCTCTTTCCTGAAATATCCTCTAGTGTTTTTTAAAAAAATCTATTCAAATACTACACTATTCATTCCTGAATTCCCACAGTCCACGAAATTTCAACATAATAATCTAGTCTGTGATGAAATTCCACTGACTTCCGTAGAGCTAACCCTGAGGTGAATTAAACATGACATTTTATTGTTCTGGTCACCTTGTATAGCAGCCTTTTTTCATTTATAAAACGATATGGTTTAATATATTCTTCAGTCCTGCCTTTAATAACAGTTGTAAATAAGCAAAGCTCATATGATGGTCCTATTACCTACTTATTAGCTTCAGATCCCATGATGGATTGTACAGTATATTGAGAGAGATGCACTTCAGGGGACCAAGAATCTGATATATACGTGTAGCTCATGTTAACATTAATGAGAAACTTAGATAGCATATCTCATTTAAACATCTTGCATGCAATATGGATAAATGAAAGACCTTTTACTTTTTATTCGAAAGTGCATAGGATAGAAATATGCACTCTCATGTCCAGGCATGAGAGGAATATATAGGTTATAAGATATATGGTGAGAAAAGTCACAGATTCTTTCCAATTCATTCCATTTCGAAGTCCTGTAAATCACAGATGTCCTACTGAAGCCAATTTGAGAGACTACAGGGATACAAAAGACTTCTGCTGATACAGTCTTCAGGGATAAACGTAAAGCTTGTTCTCAGCCAGGTGATCTGTTCCTGTAATGCAGTTCTTTTTCTATACTCCACGTGTACAGCCTTTCTTAGTCTCCCTGTTCCAGCCCAGAATTCCCCTTTATGCTCCCTTGAAATCCTGGTCTTTGACTCAGAGCTCTCAAAGTCTATTTGGCCGAGGAATATCCTTGCTTCCTGCTGCTCAATACCCTGAGCAGGGCCCTAATTTGCTGCTTGAGTTAACTTCATCCAGGCCATTGGGCTCTTGTAAATCCCATCACAGGGACTTTATGATATTCTTAGCTTTTTTTTTTTATTCTGAAAACCCCAGTGCCTGAGGTTATCAGATTATGGGAGTTTCACTTCTCAGTGAAAACGCAAACCCCAAAAGCTACAAATGCAAGAAATAAACAAGAATCTAAATTTTAGTTCTTGAAGGGGTTTTAATCTCATTATTTCTGAGACAAGCCCTTGATTCTTCCAGAAGCATAAATCAGGATTGTTAAATGCTTAGCTATTCTGTGCAACTCTGCTATGAACAATATTTTTTCAAGAAAATTAATTTTATAATATTTCATTTCAACTCATTATTCCTTGTGTTCCAAGGGAAAATGTCAGTGCTTTTCATGATATTAATATATATCATTTTCTGTTTTGTCATATCTAGTATCTTAAGCACAGTACTGTTGAAGTCAACTGCACAACTCATAAATTCTATCTACCTAATGACATCTAATGGTTTGTAATATCTAAAAAGTGTTATGTAGGTTTAACTGACAAATCTAAGGATAACATTCATCTCCAAGAAAACACACAGAGTGACAGGAATACTTAAAGTTATCTCAGAGCAAATGCCAAAAGAGGGAGAGGTACTTTAATGGAGTTTCTTCAGAATTGTTTGTTAATTTCATACAAATGCTTAAGAAATTAGAATGGATTTTGACATGAGGATCCAGCCAAAGTTCTCTAGTGTAATACTCAGATATTGTAAACAATTACATTACATAATCTACTCATCTGAACAGAAATGATAATTAAAGTAATGCATTGGTGTGCTTCATTGATTTATGAATTTGTTTAATGATTCCTGTTAGAACAGCAGAAGCCATTTTGCATTCACTGAGTTTAAGAGACAGTATATAGTTGCATGACCTTTTACTAAAGAGGAAAAGTAATATTACTGGCCTATTTAAAGAAATTATAGAAGTGTTGTTGTAACAAATTTTACAACAATTTAAAAATAACATTGTGAAACTATTAATTTTCTTTCTGTACAAAGTTGTTCCTCTCTTTCACTCTACCATTACAAAAATAGAGGAATCTGCATAGTCAATGCCTGAATTTTGCACTAGAAATATGTGGGTTCCTGTCCTAAAATAGAAGAATTTGGGGCTGAATATATCCAAATTTGATTCAGATTCATCCTGGAAAAGCAACCCATGTTTTTGCCTGAAAGGTGGTAGCTCTCACTCCCCTCTCAATTACAATTTTCCATTGGCATTTGGAGTGCCCTCCCAAGATCACAGTTCTGCTGTGTGAATTGTGGTTAACACATACATTGAAATACAGTCTCTGACCCAAAGCACGCATGATCTAAGAATACAGTTGGGGAAAACCCAAGCGTAAAATGAAAGCATACAAATAATAACCTCCTGCTGAAATCCAAGGAGATTTTATCCTCTGTTTCATGCTAATTCTCAGTGATACTGAAAAATCTCGCCCACAAAGAACAAGCAAATATATTATCTTGCTGTTATGGAGATTGGGAGCTGAAGCAGAAAAAGATGAAGTGTATTATCCAGCTCTGTGCAGGAAGTTTGTGGTAAAATTGAGTCTTAAAAACATGAGAATAGATTTTTGCAGCAGGACAACATACCTGCTTCCCTGCTATGGATGTATTCTGTTCTGCCCTCAACAGTTCTGTGATGGGAGTCTTCTCCCACTCCTAAATATTCATCTATTAGTGGTGGTGAAATTCACACTAGATACTAAGAGTAAATAGTATCAAATGACTTCAAACCTTGACACAGCAGGAAGCATCCTGAAAGTAGGGAAGGAGGAGTCTTTAAAATTAGCTGCTGTAAAACAAATGGAAAGGTCCAGAGGGTACATTTGACATTTATCTGTGTATTTCCTTGCTTTTGTTGTTTTCTGTCATTGTACTATCATTCTGTTCCCCTTGATTTTGTGTAAACTTCCTTGTTTGTTTGCTTTTCTGATAACGTGTAGAGTAAACTACTCATTTGGAAGAGAAAATGCAGCTAGGAGAATAAGGTGGGGGAAGGGTTTCTAGCTGGAATACTTTCAACATGCCATCATAGTTGCTTGTGACTTTGAGCACTGTGAAACATTTGTTTGTCTTGCTTTCTTTCCTTGCTTTTCACAGTCCTCTTCAATTTCCCAAGCAGCTGAAAATCTCCTGCAATACTAAACACATTTTCTTATTTACCGTTAAATCAACACTTTCAAACGTAACAGAGATTGCAAATGTCAATATATCTTTTTAATTGAATGTGTAACTTGCCACATCAGGTTGGAAGTCCCTTGAAGTCCCAGAGCCCATTTTGGATAGGGCTAACAATTCAGAAAATAAAGGGGACAAGAATAGAAAACTTTTTCAATCACGGAGAACCAAATGTTCAATTGTCCCTCAGTTTGCCAATAGACTTCAGTTATCAATTATGCTTTTTCCTGTGTATTTTGCCTGCCAAAATCCGTAAGTGACTTAAAGAACAACATGATGATCTAGAGACCAGCATTTTATCTCTTCTTATCATTTTTGTAGCACAGCTGTCTTAGACAATTGTAATTTTTGTATGACTACAGAGGTGAAAAAGATACTGGGAATTTAGGAGAGGGATGGCCCTTTAGTTCTAAGATGGACTTTGTCTTATCAGCATTTTGTTCCCATTACCTGAAGATACTGACATTCACATTTAGAAGGTGAGGAACAATAATGTTTACATGTGGAAGCATGCAGTAGTCCTATGGAAATTCTTAGGAATCTTTTCACTCTGAAACAAATAGTAGCATCAATCTAATAGTGGCCTGTAGTTTCACAAGTAATAAAAGGGAGAAAGAAGTGATAATGGATATTCTGATGCATGTTCTTTGAGGTCTGGATACATGATGACTATCACCATTTGATTCCTTCACAATGCTGGTTAATAATAAAATACTGTGATAGCATAAACTGCTAAAGGATTTAAAAGACATGCAATGGAGATTAGCAAAGTGTACAGTAGTGAGAAAAGTAAATAGAAGAACATGTGAAAGTGCAGGCTGCCCTCTAGAACAGCAGTGGTTAGGGAGAGTCAGTACCCCTGTGCTTTGTGAAATTACCTATGAATGGAGATAGAGAAGTCCCATTGGACTCTCTAGCTTTTTGTTCACTGTCTTGGTGTGAAAGCCAAGAGGTGAAGAAACAGAACGGTCTCTTTGCTCTCATCTCAGAAATACTGCAGGAGCTGACACCCACTGCATTCTTTAAGGGCTACTTAAGTCCAGAAGCTCTGTTAAATTTGAGTATCTTCCTTCTCGTGTAGGCATTTAGAGCCAGGATCAATAGATATCATTCCAGGATTCAAAAGGCTGTCCAGAAATTTTTGATGTTTTTCTCTTGCTGTAGTCATTTTGAGTTATTGCATAGCTGATTTCTTGTCTGTACCATTCTCAGGCAATATCTGGATTTTATGCAACTCTGACATTTGCTTATCTTTATGCATTGCGGGGGGTCCACTGGAGTTAGGAGGGCTCTCTAATATACTGTGTATCAGATTAGGCACTTTCGTAATTCCTTGAAGGATCACTGCACAACCAGCACCAATGTAAAAGTTTATCACCATTACCAGCAGTAACTGTCAAACTCTTATAGTGCCAGTAGAGACTGCCTTAAATCTAGCAATAAAATAAATTAAAAAAAAAAAAAAAGATTTTGCTTTAAAGAGCAGTTTGGAAGCATAGCTTTGAGTGAAAGCAGGATATCAGTGTGAGTATGAAACTTATTCAAGCTGTCAATCTAGATGCCTTGTGTCAGTTAACATGCCTGGCTTTAGTGTTATTGCTTATTTGCATGTTTACACAAATGTAGGCTGGCATTTTCTAGCATGTGCTTTCTTCTATTGAACAGCTTCCCTGAATCATACGTAATTGAGTGGTATGTATCAGTGAGTTTATACCAAGCAAATCTTTAAATGTAGGCAAGTCAAATTGGCTTTGCTCTGTGTGTCTCCCATCTCCCCTCACTATTTCAGGTAGTGGATACTCCTGTACCACTCACTAAAATGCACACTGTAGTTAAATACAGAAAACTCCATCTAGGTAGTTTTGCCAAAGCAGTAAAATCAATTTGACTTTTTAGTAGCCGTCAGTCTTATATAATGAGGAACTGTGCAATGCATTTCAGCACTAGCAGCATCTCTTAGCCATCTGGGCTAGTAAATGAAAATGAAGCTTAATACATATCATGTAAAATATGGAGTCTAGGAGTAGTAAACCAAAACAAGCAAAAACAACAAAGACTATTAAACAGCAAAAACGTATAGAATGCTGATAGAGAGGTTTGGGAGATTACTGTGGAAGAAATGTTGATGTCTTCCACTATGTGGCTGCATGACAAAAGGCAAATATGAGGGATAAACTGACCCTTGAGACAAGAAAGCAAAGCAATACAGAGAACCTGAGCTGTATTAACCACAATGCAGTTTAGTATAAATTTGTCAGGAAGAGCAAAATGCTTTAAGGTAAGATTATGACTTTAGGCAAGTCATATTTCATAAACAGCACCTGCCAACAACAGCTACAGAAAGCATTTTGTAGTATTGAGCCTGCTAAAAAATCATCTTTCTCTCCTCAGCTTTACCCTCAGCAGGAAGGTTTGTGAGGGGCAGTAATTAAGAGTAATTAGGAGTAAAAGGAACAGCTGTGGCCTAGCTGCTGGGGCATGAGCAGAGGCTGTTTCTGGCCCTGCTGACATACAGCCACCAGTGTCCAGGTGGGGTAAGATGGTTATGGTCTCCCTGTCCTTGGATGTTTCCATAGTAATTAGTGAGTATGCAGTTGTTTTGGTTTGTTTTTTTGTTGGTTTTCTTTTTTTACTCCAGTCTGGGTGGGTAGTCTTAGCCTAGGGGGAAGTACCTGTAGGAGTGAATGACAGAATGGCTTGAGTTGGAAGGGTCCTTAAAGATTATCTAGTTCCAAGGTTGCTACCCACCAGACTGGGCTGTGCTTGACCCCATCCAAACAGCCTTTGAATGTCTCCAGGGACCGGGCTTCCACAATTCCTCTGGGCAGCCTGTTCCAGTGCCTCACCACCCTCTTAATAAAAAGTTTTCAGCTAACATCTTACCTAAATCTCCTCTAAATCTAGTTTAAAACCATTCCCCCTTGTCCTAACTGTATCTGTCCATGCAAAGAAGTTGGTCACCCTCCTACTTGTAAGCGCCCTACTTGTAAGTGCCCTTCAAGTACTTGAAGGCCACAGTGAGGTCTCCTCAGAGCCTTCTCTTACCCAAGCTGAACAAGCCCAGTTCCCTCAGCCTAATTCTGTAGGACAGATGCTCCAACCTCTCCTACATCTCTGTGGACGCCTCTGGAACTACTCTAATAGCTCCCCATCTCTTCTGTGCTGGGTGCCCCCAGCCTGTGTGCAGTCCTCCAGGTGGGGCCTCATGAGGGTGACGAGAGCTAGAGTTACTCCTGAGGCCACAAAATGGCTGCTGTCCTCACATGGGGCAGCGGCCTGTCTAAGGAATGGAGGGAGGTGGTTTGCTTGCCTGAAGATCAGATCAATTTAAGGAGAAACTTTGGCATTTTTCCTGCATAGGACACTTTCCAAGAAAGTACTGGAGAAAGCTGAAGAGTATAAGGCAAGTTCACAACAAGCTTTTTCTGGTGAACTATTGCTCTGTGCCTGGCCATCTATTACTGAGGTATTTAGCTGAAGATTTAAGGATTCACACAGCGCTTCTACCCGTCCCCAGCACACACCCAGTGCCCTTTTTCTGGCTGAAAGATAAACTTAGGGATCTGCTTTGATTAGTTTTAGGCTCCCCTACCTCCATCATTCTTTTCCCTAATGCTATTTGTGTTCCCTGTGTTCTGCTATTCCTCAGTTTTCCCCTGAAGGTGAGAACTTGCTGTGTTCCTTTCTGAAGGGCTATGCCAGTGGTGGGTTTGGGCTCGCTTTACTTTGCCAAGGCCTCAGTGAAGAAACGAGTCAGCTAAAAATGCATGAATAAAAAATCCAACAGAAAGAGTGAGCAGGTAGGCCTTTGGCCTGCCACTTTAAAAATAATCTTAATGTGATATCCAGGGCTGAGGCCTTCAGTGATGAAGCTATGAAATGTTCAGCTGCTAATTGTACTGCGCCTTTCTTGATGTGTACAGTGAGGAGTACATCCCCTTCTAGCAGGTTGTGCTTTAGCCAAACACAAATTATAAGCTTGGTGCTGAGTAATTCTGCAGTGATCTGCAGAATTCTGTGACTCTGTCCTTCTACTTGATGAAAGAAAAGGATTTGTGAAGTTTGGCTCTTTTCCATAAAATGTGTGCTGATGATTTACTTACCAAAAAAAAAAAAAAAAAAAAAAAAAAGCAGACTAATAAATATACCTTTAGATGATTAAAAAAAAAAAGAAAACAACCTGCTGAACTTAAGATACCTATGATACTTTTGGATGTTTGTTTCCTTGCAGTAGTACAGTAGGCCATATATTTTTTTTATTAATAAACCCAATTTTGGTATCATGTAGCAAATTACATAATCTGAAAACTAGTGTGCTTTTTGGCATCACAACTTGAAATGTTTGTTCCCCCAAAAATTGTTTTAATCCATAGGCCTTGTTTTGATTTCTGAAGTGGCAGAGAAAGTGAATTACTGGGGATTTCACATGTGTGTTTGCTCAAGATCAAAATGATGATGAGTTACAATTGCCCTTAAAGGCACTCAAGTCTTTTGTTACTTAAGAGAGGAGGAAAGTCCAACAGCATCATTAAATACACTGTTATTATGCAGTATCTTTTCATGTGGTACTTCAATATGTCATTTGATTGTGCAAACCTCTCTGAAATAAGAGGAATTCTCGCATCACTAATTCCAGCAAAACGTATTACTCTTTTTATGGCATGTATAGGCACTCCACAGAAGCGGTAAGAATAAAGTGTTTACCAGACATTTGTGTGATTAGACTTGCTTTGGAAATACTTAAACTTTTTTGTGGATTAACTTTACTCTTCAGAGACCTATTAAGGGGAAAAAGAAAGGCAATGTATCACCACCTTCATAAAGGCTATATGGAAAAGTTGCCTTTGAATGAAACCAGCATGGGGAAGAAGAAAAAAAAAGCTTTCAGCTGTTGAAATAGGTTGCAATATGTAGTCTTGTAATGGTAGAAAACAAAACCAAAAGCTGACTGACTCTCCTATGGTCCCAGATAATCTGAAGACGATTGAGTCCTGCTTCTGTTTCTCTAGAGATACAGAAAAAGGTGAACAAAATAATCCACAATAACTGTTTAACTGCTTAGACCTGCATAAAGGGTGAAATTTACACTGGATAAAGAAGAGAAGTTAAATTATGCATATACAGTCCAAGTATTTGATGTGTGCTATGGCCCAGTAGATGACAGCTCTGTTCTGTGTGTGCTTAGCATTTCTGGCTGGTGGTCTGTAAGCTTTTCAGAGCATCCAAACAATTTCAAACATCAGGCACACAGAGAACTCAGGCCAATGAAATCTGAATGATAATGTTAAAATAAATAAAAGCAACAAGTGCTGTTCCCAGGGAAATAAGCCAAGATGAGATGATAGTCTTGGGTGTAATAATGGTGCCCTTGAAATCTGTTACAATTTTTTTTCTGATTTTGACCAAAAAAAGGAAACTGAACTTAGTTCTCATTCTGACTCTCCCTTAGCTGTGGTATGTGACTTTGGCAAGAGTACTTGGCCCAAAGTTGACGGTGCACCTGGATTCTTCCTGAGCACCTGTATTATGCTGATTTCTGTGAGGATAAGAATTTCTTTCTGAATATTTTGGTATTCATTAAACTTGTAGTATAGTTCATATTCAAGACTTCTAGAGACAGGCCTTTATTTTACAGTGCAGTATACGGGCACTTCATGAGTGAATCAAGGAGTGATATTCAAATTTGTGTTGCCTTGGGAGTGCTAGAAAAATCTGGCATTCTATTTTGTAGAGTCTGGCAGCTGGAACACTACTAATTTCCTCTAATGGGAATGTGAATTTTGTGAGCTCTTGATTGCTAGATGTAAATAACATTTTACATATAGGGACCAATGATAAAACACTCTTCTAAGGACTTCTTGTTCTTTGTCCATTTCAGAGACTCCTTGCTTATCCACAGGTATAGCACCTGGCCAGCATGTGGCCAGAATCTCCCTAAGAGATGTCACAACTGTAAAGCCAAGAGTGGAATGGAGTGACAGGCTACATTTTCCAATTCCCCATATCTTAATATTTGTTAGATTTAAATACGTTGAAGGGCTTCAGAGAATCTCTGATTGGGTGCAATAAGAGGAAATAAGAGTTTGCTCTCTAATTACATAATCTTACTGGATACTAATATAATTCTCTCTTCAGTGCAAATGAACTTAATATTTTTGTTACTTTAATATATGTTTGGTGGGATAAGAGGTGTATGATTTTATTATTTTTTTTTACCTCCTGGAAGCTTTGTGACTTTACTGTTACTAACATGCTTATAAAATGATTAGCTGCAGTCCTGAGCTGTAGTTAAAAGCATCCTATTACACCCTGTAGTTTTGTAGATGGAATTTTGCATTGAGAACATACAGAAATATGACTCTGAGGAAGGGGTAGAAAGTGAGGGAATGCAGTAGTTAAAATTGTATGCAGTACTTTCTTTCGTATCCACAATTAATTGCAGGCAAAAACAGTCCCATTAGCTGTGTGCAGAACTCAAGTACTTCAAGATGTCTTGTAATATAGACTCCTAATTGATTTTATTATTTTCCCTCTGCACCGAAGGCAAATCCATCTCTGCTGTCTGTGGTCTCTTAGTTCGTATAGCTGTTTGTTCTTTACTGTGGTAATGTTGTCTTTCTTCCCAAGTCTGTGGCAATACATTTTGCTGTTGTTTCAAATTCTATTTTTAAGCTTCTTGTAGAGGTTTTTCTCCTCAAATATTATAATATATTTTAAATGTGTAGTTGAATAATTCTGTAGAACATTCAGTGGTGCTTGAGCTGATTTTATATCAGGACATCGTGATAAACCGCCTTTGGTCTCAATTCTGTCCTTTTTTGGTATTTAAGTTCAAAAGCCACATTTCTTTGGCAATGAGTCAGACTTGAAGAATGCCACCTTCAGTCATGTTTAGCAGGCAGATTTTCATGCTGCTAGTATTCCTGGGCAAATAGTTCTAAGTAAAGAAAATGCACTGAATATACTATCCATAAAATACAGAATTATAGAATTATGCTTTGCATCATCAAGGAAAAATGAATAAATAACAAATGCCAATAAAAAGACACTCAGTCTGCAAGCCTAGTAATATATCTTGTAAAAACAAGCAGTACAAGTTTATAAATGTGCTCAGAAATTCCCACTCTGTTGCAAGCATGATTACAGCCAGAGTTGTAACAATGATCAGCTAATAATTATCATGGCAAAACCAGGCCTAGGTTTGGCCAAGTCTACAGAAATAGAGCAGTTACTTTGGAGTCTGTTTGTATGTGCAAAAGCAGACATTTTTGTTCCACAACAAACACCCTTGTGTTTAAATGTAAACTCTGAAGCTCTGAAATTATGTAGGCATGAGCATGTTCAAAAGTCTTGCTGATCTCAACAGTTAAATCATGGTAGAAATCATACACCTGAAGTCATGCAGATTTTGCAGCATCCTGCTCTATCCTTTTATGCTCTAGCTGCAGATTTCCTTATTTACAATGCTCTGCTGAACTGTACTATCTCTTTAGGGTGTCTGTAAGTGTATATTGTGATTCCTCACCAAATTGAGGAGGAAGGAAGGTAAAGGAATTTTTATTACACTTGTGGTACTTACATGAGAGTTGTATCATATCTGCTATTCTTTTGAAAAGAAATGAGAACTTTAAAATGAAGAAATGTATCTGTAAATCTAAAAATGCACATTTTAAAATATATTTTGGTACTTCATGGCACAAGTAATGATTGGATGGACTTGGACAGCAGGGCTGTCAACATAGAGCACTGAAGAAATCATTTCAACGCTGAACAATTCCTTTGTTAGGCCAGATTTGTAGTTTCTGTGGATGTTTCCTGGAGCTAGCATACAAAAGAAAAGAATCCTTTGTCAGTGAGAACATCCTCTAATTTGAAGAAGCGGCAACGATATTGCTGTAGTCACTGGGATAACAGCTGGCACTGTCAACACTGCTGTACAGGGAGAGCTGTAGTGGTAGAGGTATAGCTCTCACTTGCAGCGGTAACTAGCATATGAGCCTCTCACTACTTTATTCGGGAAAATTAACAAAGGCACTTGGGAAAAAAAATACGAATGTTGTACATACAAGAAGATCACAAGGAAGAAATGAGTGAATTTAATTCAGCATTTTACCATAATTGTGTATTTAGAGACCAAGAATAATGGTACTACTCTTTTTTTTTTTGCAAACTAAAGTCACAACATGTTAAAAACATCTTAAAATTTGCAACAAGCATTGGCTCTTAGCAGAATGAGATCTTGAACTGAGGCTTTAAAAAGCAAGAGACATCTCAGTTAAGATACCAGATGTTTCAAAGCTACAATAGTGTTTATTTCACTACCTACTTCCAAATCATAATTTACGTACTAATAAGTTGATTGCCGTTAGATTTATTTTTAAAAAGTAAATTATGGCAGACTTTAGAAGGCAGTATTTATGCATTCAACTAAATATATTTTTATAGCATTTATCACACCTTTATAAAAAGGTTACAGACAAAGGAAAAGTATCATATGCCACATCCCATGTCAAGTGCAGCAGTTCTTGAGACGATCAAATTGCTCTGTTACCTGAATCTTGTATCCATTTAGAATTAAACTATTATTATTATTATTATTATTATTATTTTGCAAAGCATTCAAATGTATCTTCTGGCAAAATATGTCCATCACTATACTGGGACCCTGAAAGCAGTTTTCCTCCATGGATGAGATTATTTTGAAGTGTCAGTTGATCTAAAAAGCCAGATCCTGGGATATGAGGTTGCTGGGGAAGATGGTCAAGGAAGAGAGGGTGTTCATGTGTGAATGTTAGCTTGCCTACGCCCTTCTCTAGGAGGAAAACAACATTGATTATTTTTTTTTTCCAATAAAGGGTGGAGACTGAAGGGAGGAGGAAAATATCTGAGTACGTGGAAGAAAAACACATTAAATAAGGCATCGCTAAGATGTGTATAATTCATGTGCAGAGTATATAGTAATACAGGAAGAACTGGACCAGAAATTGAATGGTATATTAAACTTTCTCGTCCCTATTATTACTGTACCCTTTGCTGTTACAATATTAGTGACTGAAAGCAGCTTGTTTCAACTTGCAGAGCTGATGGCATGCTGGATGGTTTCCCCGAAATATGGGTGTCATTGGTTAAAGTGCATCTGTTGCACTTCATCTGATACTAAAAATCTATTCTCAGTATTAGCTGTACTTCCACCTGCCAAGAAAAGAAATGCATAGCTTCCTTTATTCTATGGTGAAACAGGGTGATTTAGACACGGTTTGTACAATATGTGCCAGAAACAATAGAAAAGCCTTTAACTGAATACTTCCATATATTTAGGTGATCTCCTACAGTATATTACTTCTACTGGCTTCTGTCCCTTTTGGATTGCAAATAAAAATGTAATTATGAGAAGTTAACAAAACTTTATATTATAGGTGAAGCCATTAGATCAGCCTTTTTCCATTACTTTTGTTACTATTCTCTTAAGAGGGGTGGGAAAAAGTAATATTAAAGGAAAAACACCTCAATTTTAGTGGTGTGTTTTTTTGGCTGTATGCTCTATAACACCAAGTGTCATAGTAAAACTGTCCATTATAATGCTGTTGCACATTGAGCAGATTGAAGTTAATTTTATCATTTTCGTCTGAAATTTTACTGTTTCTGTGACCTCTTTGTTCCAGTCCTGTTAGGCAACTTAGAATTTTTTCTTTTAAAAAAACAACCCTTTCTTGGAGAAATATGATCTGTAGCTTACAAACGAAGATGCTTAATATTGACCACTTCAGCAATGTTGTGCCACAAAAGTCTTTTGAAATATGTTTTTTTTTTAAATGACACTAGCTGTTTTACAGAAGCCTTTGAAGAGCTCAAAATAGAATTGTTTTTATTAACTATTATTTTGCTCCCTGTATGCCATCTTAAAACTGTTTTCTTTGAATGTTTTTAAACATAAAATCAACAATTGCTTTGTTCCATTATTGAATCTACAGAACTAATTCTGGTAGTAAAGAGGGACACAACAAAATGAAAATGCAGGCCATAATTGGGAAACACAATCTGAACAGGATTCTAGCAGGGCCTGCAACTGAACGCTATCCAGCTTTTCATGTGGCTCCACCTCCAGTAGTACTACAGACACTACATAAAATAAATTGTAGATGTTCTCATGAAATATTTATCTGGTACTGCCTTTGTCACTTACAAAAGCAAACCAGTTTAGCTCTATGGTATACAGAGGTTTTTTATTTTCTGTATACTTAAATAGTTATAGATGAGGACATTATATTAAGGCCATTCAAAAATGGTTTAAATGGTTAAAAACAGCATTTATTAAGCTAAAGTAGAATTTTTCCTTAAAACTGTTGAGGAGAGAGAAGGGAAGAAGGAGGAATACTCCTGGGTTTCAGAGAAGAGTTTTATTTTATTTCCAATTTTTTTTAATCATACATTGTAGTGACTGGAACTGTGTCTGTTCTCTGTTCTTTCCATAGAATGGCTTGGATTGGAAGGGATCTTAAAGACAATCTAGTTCCACCTCCTCTGCTTTAGACAGGGACACTTCCTGTTGTTGCTCTGTCATTTCAAGGCAGTTGCAAGGAGGACCCAAGAGGTGACAGTGGCCTGGGATTAGTGTAGGGCCTTGAGGAATGTAGCTTGCAGGTAAAAGTGGTACTGTGCATCCAGTATGTTTAATGTAGCTACATTATTTTAAAGCTTTAGAATGGTACATGTTTGCCACGCAAGTTTCACCGAGAATTAGAAATGGCAGTGATGACATCAGGATATTAATGACACTTTGTCTTTAGTTGTAAGATTACAGTGAAATAATGCCTCTAGTTGTGATTTATAGATCCCAAGTGCTTCAGTTCTTGTGGAAGAAGTGCAAGTTTTGTCATTTACTGACTTCATAAAGACAGCCCTTAAAAGATCAAGGTCAACTTTCTCCAATGTTCTGATTTTTCAAAGGTGCCATAGATGCACGTGTCCTTTCTTCTTTAGAGCTCCTTGTGTGCAGCTTGACCAAAATCTGGGCTGAAAGATACTGAGAAGCAAAGGTTTGGATAGCTCTTGATATTTTCTTGGAAGGGGTTAGAAGTTCTTTGTCAGATAGATGAACTTAATGTCAAGTAGCTGCTCTTCTGTTGGTTGGTTCAGGTGCATAAAAGGTGGAATTAAATACCAAGTGGTTATTTTTTAGAAGAGGAGTTAAGGCAAGAGTTTAATTCAAATGCAACTTTAAACCTGTATCTAGGCTTTTAACAGCTTAAACTGTGGAAAGTTATTTCTAAAAGTCTTTAATTACTGGAAAATATTTGTGGTTGAACTGCATATTCAACATTTTAAACATAAAGGCAAATTAAAAAAAAAAAACTAATAAATCAGTCTATTTTCTGAAGACATTTACAACATGTAAGTAAAGATATCTTGGAATGTTTTACCTTATTCTTACCTACCAGGGTTTACAAATAATCACTTGACAGCATTTTTCTTACTCTGCTGAAAGTGTATTTCTATCACCAACTCCCTAATACGCTATAATGTGATATTCAATACAGTTGCTAGTAGTGAAAATGGATAGCTTCTAGAGCTAATTTTGTTGCTATTTTGTTTTTGAAAGTAACTATTGGCCTTTAAGAATCTGTGTATAGATACAGGAAAAAATGCATGCAATATTTTGTTTAATTTTGATGACTAGAGTCTGAGTGTCGGCTAATATCAGTGCTGTTGAATTATTATAGCAAAATAACACAATTATTTTTATGAGAGAAAAAAACATCTAAGGCCTTACCACAATAAAGTCAGCCTAGAAGTAAACCAACATAATATGAATATTGCAGTACACAAATAAGGGGAATATCACTCTATCTCCATAAAGCAAATGGATCTTATTTGGCAGAGATCAATATGATTGTTATTACGTTTTAGATATCTATTTTTGTATGAATTGATAGTGATCCATCATTGATAGTGATAAAATCTAAGCCATGACAGTAACCCTAAACCAAGTTATCAGCCCATAATTTGCATGTTGACTTTAGTCATTATCTCTGGATACATAGTATCCAGCTTCTCTTGGTCATAGAGGAATTGTAGATTCATAGGGTAAGGAAAGGAAGCAGAGTTAACACAGAAGCTATATGGTTCCAGAGAACTTGGGTTCATATGTTTGGCTCTAGGTATTCCTTTCATATGCTGGAAGTGGCTGGGCATAAATTTAATTGAGTTTTCACATGCCATCTAATAATACTTTGCTCCCCTAGGGTTGCTCTGCAACCCAGTCTCATCTATTTTCACCAGCTTCCACTCACAAATGCCAGAAGACCAACTTAATGCTAACAAAGTGTCTAGCCTGGCAGATAAACCCTCAAGGAGGCAAAAAGAATTATCTATATTAGAGTGGCATTTCAGAACTAATCCCACACTCCAGAAAGTGGCACATTTGGGCTTAGAGATCTGCATTAAATAAGCAGGAGGTAAATTTGCAACAGAAGACTTACTCTGTCCTCCCTGAAGGAGTCTGTTATTTGAGAAGCCTTGCCCAGTAATGTGATGTGGGTCTGTGGGTGAGCTGAAGTACTTCTAAGTCCAGTGGGGAACAGATAGCATCATCTTGTTTGATTTCTTTTTATTAGTTCTGCCTTTGAGTTTGTAATATAAGAAAGAATAAACCAATGAGGTCTTCTAAAGCTGCAGGATTTCGGAATTTAGTTATAGAGGAATTCTGTTTTCTGTTGGCAGTGCAGCAGAGAGAAAGGAATCACCTACCCGGTAAGGAAGCTGAGATTCAGTACACTAATTATAGCTAGGAAGAATTATCTAACGTTATCCTTTCAAACATGGTTCCCTGAACTGTGACTCCCATGTTTTCCATTAAAATAAATGAAGTATCTGTGGTGATCAATGTCTATAGTAATCAATATTGACTGAGTGTAGCACCTCCAAGATTACATGCTGCTCTCTAACATGTTCTCTGGTTCTGTGACAAGTTCTTAAATGGGTGCAAATACCAATCCAAGTCCAGACTGATTTTGAAGTAGCCTTTTCTTGGAAGAGAAAGGGTGTACAATATCACAGCTAGTACTGGCTTCAGCTTTTTCTTTAATTAAACTACAGCCAACAGCATGTGAACCATAAACTTGTCCTACCACAACATGGCTTCTAATCATCTATTCAGTCTTCAAACATTACCATCATACTAATATTTGGCATAAGTATGTCATATTATACCTTCTTTTCCTACCTACCTACAAGTTGATGAGTTAAAGCAATTCTTGGATGAATTTGAGAAATTGGGTATTCAAAAAAAAAAAAAGTGCATATAGAAGGAAAATCCCAAGTATTAATGGAGGGCAGAGCAGGATAAACTATGCTATGATTCTGCACTTAATTTTTAAGTGAAGTTGCTTTCCTTTGACAATATTTCTTGTTTTAATATGTTTCTGATGCCTCTCACTGCCACACTTTACTAGAGAAAGAAATATCAAAAGGGCTGTTCTTGCAGATCTTCTGTTCTAAAGAGAACAAGAGATTTTTGAGAGTTCTGTGGGAGTAATTTAATCTTAGACATTTCCTGAGTAATTTTGCAGACACAAGAAGGGTGGCTGGTTCAGATTAAAGCCAGGATAAGAAGCTAAATATAGACTGTACTTTGATATGAAATCTTCAGAGTCAATACTGGAGTAACCAGTTTTTAGCTATTTGCTGTCTGATTATGTCCCTGCAGTTTGCCCCTTCAGCTGTATCAGTGCTAGCATATGAGAATTGGATCTGGGAACTGATCAAGATTTTCTTAACAGAATTTTCTTGCAACAGAAAGCTGGGAAGGTTAATAAAAGGATGACAGAAAACTTAACCCTTTTTGCTGCTGACCTCTTCAGATTTTCAAATCCTGGTGTTGGAAATAGTTTTATTTACCTATGAATGGCTAATTACCTTATTCGTGGAGTACTTCTGCGGCAGAGTAAGAATATCTCCTCCTTTAACTAATTCTGACTGCTGGTCATCTTTTATGAGAAAGTGGGAGTTAGGGTTGATGCCATAAATCATGTGGTCTGAGCAATACACAGGTTGGACTCTTCAGGTGGCAATGTGATGCATAAAGGGTCCATTCCAGGAACTAAATCCCATTTCAGCTCACCAGTCTAGGTAACTGTATTGGGATTCTCAGAAATAGTCTGTGTTGGGAGTGCTGAGTGGAAATAAACTAAATAAACCTTTCTGTATGGCTCATTTAGAACACCAAGATCTTGTGTTTGAATGCCTGAGTCCTCTTCTGGATTCATTCAGCAGATGTGGGTTTATGCAAGACACTGCCTATTTCCTACTTTTTTTTTAAAGAAACTTTCATAGAGTGAGAAGTTCATAGGGAACAATACTTTTTAAATGTGCTTTGATTAATAGGGACCACTCCCTGTCTTGCTTGACATTTGAACATATCTGTTATTTAGTCCTGATGAGAGATCTCAACAAGAATTCACAACTGTTAATAGTTATTTCTAAAGACTTACTTATTAGTATGGCCATCTGATACTTGAGTAAGGTTGGGAGGCTCTTTATGTGCCCAGTAGTATTTCAGTGATGTAATAAAATGTGGAGTCAAAATGATTGCATTAGGGATATGATTCAAATATGTGGAAACTCAGACCTATGGAAAACTGTCCTGGCTACAGACAGACTGCTGATCTGGATGATTATCACTTTCCCTGTGAAATGACAAGGGAAAATGGTTCAAGCAAGTAAGTAACAACTTCATAATTTGCTTTCTTAGAGTTTCACATCATCTGCATATGGAAGAAACAAAATCAGGTTAACACCCAAAACATAGAAGAGATGTGTTCTCATGATGTCAGTAATAGAAGTATGTGTAAAGCAGTGTGTATATTCTGGAAAGGAAGCTAACCACTCAAGCCAAGAAACATAGTCTGGCACAAATCTTATTAAAAGTCCAAAACACTTGATGATATACAGATAGGTGTAGCATAACGGCAGGAAGAAAAAGGGAAGGGGGTTTGACAGCTGTCTGTACCCTGCATTAGCAGTGCCAGACAGTGCCAGCTAGTGTTTTTTATTGGGAGTAGCAAAAACAGGCAGTAACACAGTTCCACAATGCTATTGCTTTGTTTTGCTCAGAGTTTGGAGTCAGCACAGTCCAACACTAGCGAGTTTCTGTTCAATGAGCATCTGGCACTAGCAGTGAACATAGAAACAGTGTGGAAGATTCCTGAAATTATCAGGAGTTCAGATCATATTTGGAGAAATGCCGACCTGTTGTCGTTTATAATTACTGTGATTTTAAGTCTTATGGGGAAATATTCAAGACACTTTATGGGAAGCGTACAGTTAGTTTCTAAAGATCTTCTGGGATGAGATGCAAGAATTGATTGTCAGTCCCTCTAAAATGCACTTGGGTAGTAAAATGCAGAGGGGAAATAAAATCAGTTTTAATAGCTACATGTTCAGAGTAGTCATGTTCTGAAAGTAGCTGCCTGTTTCCTGTGACGCAGTGCACGGTGCTTAAGCAATTGGTAAAATCTTTCTGGTTTAATTTAAAGGATTGTAATTTTTCCCTCTGGTTTATTTATTGATTACATTTCATGTTACTGGGGTAAACACATAATACAACAGAAACTAAAATGCCTATTTATTGGCAAACAAGCACAGAGGCCCATTTCAACAGGAACTTTCAACCTTTACTGTGCATTGTTTTTTGGTGCAGAGAGGAAGTTTGTTGTCTTTAATTTGTCACTTATTTGGTATTTTCAAACTTACTGTTTAATCTCTTTGCCTAATGAGAAGGATGCATTGACTTCTATTTACTTTTGGTTACACATATCCATAGAGAGGCAATGGAGTAATATGTTTGATGCAGAAGGCCCTCTTGTATAACTCCAGGAAGTTCTGCTTGGGTTAATGCCCTGCTTCTGGTAGCCCCACCCTTCTCTGAAACATTCCTATGGTACATTTCAGTACCAGACATGAAAATTGTAACCAGCCACTCTCCTAGCCTTTCCCACTGTTCCTCCTGGAGCCAGAGGCAGGAAGTCAAAGTAGGTCCTTGGATAGGTGGCAGAGACAGGAAAATAAGCCAAGGCCTTGCTGCTGTTTTGTCTGTTCCGGAGTCCTTAGAAAACAGACTTGTCACAGAAAACATGGCCTGGGCTGTGGGAAAAGTGCTATGCTGTCTGTTACCTTTTCCAGGGCTGGCCTGGCTGGCAGTGATCCCATTTCATCATTCTAGGAATGGAAAGTAGTTTTTTCTCTTAAGGAAATAATCCTTACTACCTTCCCTCCCACACCCCTTACCACTCCTTCCTCTTTTGGGAAGCCTTGGATTAGATTTTTGCCTTCACTTAGAATAACCAACTACTGTTTTCACTTTCTGAACTCCTAGCTGCAGTGCAAAGAAGTAAATTGATAATTTTGCTGTTACCTTTGTGTTGACAGTCCACTGATGTTTGTTGGAATTAAAGTTTCTAAATCTAATCAAAATTTGTAGTTTTTCTACTCATTAGTTTCCTATGCTATCCAAAGCATCATTATTACTGCTTAATATATCTGCTCAGCAATGAGGATGGGGGGGGAAAGGGGCAGCATGATGAATGACTGAGGAAGGACGTGCTTCGATAGAGCTCTGCTTTGGTCTGCAAATTAAGCCAAAATGAATTGGGCAGAAACATACTTTGAAACAATGTCCTCTTGCCCCTTCCTTTTCCCTCGAGTACATTAATGATTACAAGATGTGGGATACATATCTGAGCAGCAACAAGAGCCTGCCTCCTAAAGAGCAGAAGAATATGGGAACGTACCCAGAGGAAACATAAGTTAGCCAACAGGCTCTTAGCATTAAAAAAATACCATCAGCAACAAGGGATTGTAATACCACACAAGTATCAAAGGCAGGCTTTTCTTCTGTATTTTTATTGTGATGATAATTGTACAAAGTAGCCATTCTCAAATAAACAATTGTCTTTTTTTTTTTTTGCACTGACTTATATTAAAAGGTCAAAATTCACTGACTTTGTTCCACTTGTTAATATAATAACAACTTACATTCCCTGAACATTAAATAACTTTATAAGACTTCTTTATAGTTTTGAGGAAACTGAGGCATGGAGAGACAAAATAAATAAATAAAAGGTGCAAATGGCACATGTAAGAAGTGGGTTCCTTGAAATCCAGTCCTACGCCCAGTTCCTTGATTGTGTATCTAGTGAGCAGCCTTTTGCCTCATCTTCAGTGACTTTTTTTTCTCAGAAGTAAAAGAAATTTAAAGAAGGCAGAAACAGAACACTGTTTTCATGAAACGACATAAATCTGTCATCTTACGCCTCATTATTTTCTTCTCTGAGACATCTAGAAGAAAAAGACCATGTATTTTCTATCCCTTTCCCTGTATGCTGCGAATGTTTGTTCTGGATGGGTGGGAGATTATGGTCTCACCAAATTGCACTTTTAAGGCTTGTCCTGTTTGCCCTACAGTTTACTTCATAAGAAGTTATTGAGATGAGTTTAACTTTATAGTGATATCTTTACTCAAACAGTTAAAATTCTATGTTGTATGTGCAATCCTCCTTATAAGCAGAGATAGTGTTTGCTTGGTATTTTTATTTCTTCATATCTTTATAAAAGAGCTACTCTGTGAACTAAACTGCTTCTAGTGTTCTCAGGGTGAGGCAGTGTTGGTTTTGGAGAAAAGCTGTACTATCCTTGTCTTAGTCCAGGACTGTTGGTATGATGGATGTTTGTAAAGATGCAATGGCCACAAAAGTGTGGGGAGCTTCTTTCAAAGATCCTCGGAAGTTGCTGTAAATCTAAGTGGGCTAGTGCAGCTCTGCACTGGGAAAATCTGAACAGCTTTCTGTAAGACTAGTCTTTCACATGTATGCCTACAGAAGTCGTCTTCCCTTCTTTCTCCCTGGACTGCCTCTCCTAAAAGGCTCAGAGATGGTGCAAGAGCCTTTGTACAGGTATTAAGTGCTGCAGAGAGTGACTTACTAAGATCTGTATCTTCACTTTCCAGTTAGACTAAAGACTAGGCTGCTTTTCTATGATACTGTAGTGCTTAAATTATCAACAAAATTGGAGTTGCATTTTGCTGCTTCATTGAAAGTTTAACTAATAGGGCTGAAGTACGTTTGGATTCAAATTATTGTCCCTGATCAGTAAATGCATTCCCTGATCAGTAAATGCAGCCAGACTGCAGCTTTCTGTGATTTATTCCATGGCTATTTTAGCACTGAGAAAATGAACACTGGGTACCAGTTTTCTTTTATAAAAAAAAAAAAAGACATTATTAGTCCAGGACCTGGACAGTCTTCTTTTGTCATTACTGCCTCCAAAATGATTATAGTCTGAATTCATGTATGATCTATCACATTATACAAGGGCATTCTATGAATAACTTCAAGCTAGTGCTGGCTTTGGTGAAGATATAAAGACAGAATATCAAAGTCAGCACTAACTTTCAATAAAATGTTCCAGGGTTAGCTAATGCAGATCAAAGTATTCATCTATGTGGTATGTCAAGCCACAGCAAATTATATTATGAATCATATATCTTCAGTCAAAGCAAGATGCGGCAGTAGAATTAGTGTTTGTGGATGTGTAAATAGAAAATAAGTTAGTGTCTGTATAGGAGGAATATTTCTTATCAAATCAAGAATTTCTGGTAACTTCACTTTTTTTCTCATCTGACTTTTTTTTTTTTCAGTAATAAAAAAAAAAAGACTTCTACTCCAATTTAGATATTCACTCTGCTTACAAGAGATGTTTTCCTGGCTTTAGAATGTTTTCCTTGGAGGAAAGTTAATTTAAATTTCTTTCAATAATTCTGCTTTCCAAAGGACTTGGAAATCTTCTAATTATTTGTACTGGTTATACTTATTTGGCTGTTAAGCGATCTGCTGTCAGCTTCATTCCCACAGTTTGGATAATAGATAAGAAAGCAGCACTCCAAAGGTTTTATGCTAATTAAATGTGAAAACCAAAGTGTCAGCATAGGTAATCAGATCTGAGAATGTGCATGTAGCTAAGATATCTGGGGGGGGGGAATCTGTTCACTAGATAGGTGTGCTAAATGCAGGGCTTTGTTGCTTTGGAGGTTAGTACATGAATGCATATGCGTGTACTACAGATACTTAGTGTACATACACACACACAATGTAAATATCACTAGGTTTTACCTTTTCTTACTCCAGGTTCTCCTTCCACTGTTAGTCTGTCTTTCAGGTACTGAAAGACCTCTCATTAAAGCACTTGGTGGAGGGTGGAGTTCTCAGTTCAAATGTTTTTCTTCAGTTCTTTTGGATCATCTTGTCTTTCTCTCCCATTGGAAATACAGGTCATACGTGCTAACTTTAAACAGGAAATCTTGGATATATTTCATGGCTCTCATGGAAGTAGCTTCATTAGCCCTACTGTGAGTCATCACCATCATTATTTCATAGATTTATTTTAATTACTTCAGAGGTTCTGATGTTCTTTTTCTCAGTTGGACTAAGAACTGACATCAACCAATAGAAGGGCTAAGAAATCTTCTGGAGACCTGGAAACTGTCATGACTGGGATACTAGAAGTCCCAAGGAGCTCCACCAGCCATTACTACTTCCTCATTCTTTTTTCCTCCCACTCCCTTCATTTTGTAAATGTTATCTTTTTTTCTTTATTTATTTTTGCAAGCTTAGAGAAAACATTTCTCAGAAATTGCTGTTGCTGCCACAAAAGCTGACAGTATCAGCTAGTCAGGGAAGATGTGGTATAAACAGTGCCAAGCACTTTGGGGAAAAGAGGGAGTGGGAAATACTTAGCTACACAATGCAGGGTTAGTTTTGAGGAACTCACTTTACAAGGAGTGGGGATAGGAAGCCCTTTGTGAAAGGGTAGGCACAGATGCAAGAGTTGGAGTATATAGATAAGGAAAAGAGAGGAAAATAAAGATCATAAACCATGACAGATAGAAGGGTCAATAAACAATAATGCATTGAACATCACTGACCAAGTCCTTTAGTAGATTACTTCAGAAATCCTGAAAATGCGGGAACTGAAAGGCAAAGCAGAGGTACGGGTAGGAAGTAGGTAGTCCAGTGCTATTTCTGTTACAGCACAGTTGGTATCAGATGGGGGAAAGCTATCCAAGTCTGTCTCCTGTCAGCTTTTAGAAAACGAAAAGGCATGGAATTCTACAGATTTCTTCTGGCTCAAGAAGATAATGGAGTCTAGCTTCCTTTTTGCATAAGAGGTCTTGAAAGTCTGCATGAAACTGAGGCCACCAGTGGTCAGGTCTGACCCCTGAAACATTTAAAAGTCATCTTTTTACTGTCTGGGAGAACTTGGTTAATGAGAAGAGGATACAGAGAGGACAAGCTGTCATGACTTCGCAATGCTCTTCTGCTGTAGCTGCCATGGTAGAAATAGCAGGAACTGGCTTGATCTAGACTTTTTGCTGTGGAACTGACACATCCTACCATATTGGCCAGAACATTTCCCAACTTTCTTACAGGAAACAGGGCCATCAGTTTAACAATAGCTTTCTATTAAACCCAGTTTTCCTAAAGAGTTTCAAGCAGCTTTAATGAAAGCTTGGCTGAAGAATGCGTGCACCCACACCCTATATAAAAGGTCATATTTCAGCTGAGATTAACTGACTTGATATGTAAACAGTTAAAATTCTGCATTCATATAACGTATCAGACCAAACTCTGCATGGCTGCAACCTAAGCCTTATTAACCAGCCTGCAGCACTCCCAGCTCCACAGCAAGAGTTTCTTCCAGCCATGGTAGTGCCACAATATTTCTCTTGCTGGCACTGGTTTGCTTTTGTCTGGGTGCAGGGATGTTGATGACTCAGTAAATTAACCCACTGAAATATGTTAATTTAAAGGAACATTAATTTCCATAGTGGATCATTTGGAAATTGTAATGTAAAAACAGAGACAAACCCTTAATAAAGCAAAGCTTTTTTTGTGAACTGCTGAGTATGTTTGGGTATAGGTTTACTAAAGAGCCTAGGAGATGCTGAAGACTGCAGAGAAGCACAGCCCAGACTGCAGTGAAGGCAAATGATTAAATGCTCTTCAGGTTGGCTGGTTTGTTGTTTTTTTGTTTGTTTGTTTGTTTTTGTTTTTGTTGTTGTTGTTTTGTTTTTAGAAGCATGGCTGGCAATTAATTGCCCAAAATTTAGAGATGCTTTAGAGGCTGTAGTGTAGTATTAGATAACTTCAGTAACCTTTCCTCTCAAGGTTAGTGGTTCACTGAGGTTTTTATCTAGCAAGAGACATCAGTTTTTGCTTTATTACACCTTGGAATGCCTTCTTGCTTTAACTGAGGTAATTTCATAGATGAAGCTCTGACTGTGGCTGGTGCACTGCAGTTTGTCTCCTGCTCAGGTCTGTGATGAGCAGTGCCATCCCTGCCTGTTGTTGTGGCCTTGCGCCTGTCTTTTCTTGTGAATTTGCTGAGGTGCTGCTGAGCCCAGAACCAGTGACCACCACAGGAGGCCTGGCTGCCTCCAAGGTCGGCTGTGTGTGAAAGACCACCTAGGCCCTCTTGTGCACTGCTGAGTTCTGAAGTCCCTTTGGCAAAGGAGAGCTCCAAACAAAATCATTCTCCCTGCTGCAGGAAACAAATGGTGGCTGGAGGCTTGCCATCCTTTTGGTTATGTAAATCAGGAATTATGCAGAAGTGCTATTTGAATCTTGTTTTATTTTTGCTTAATCAGTTGTCAGCGTGTTTTTACAGTTCAGTTGCTGTCACTTGCCAGTGTTTTGCACTGACTCCACGTTCGTGGAGGAGTTTATTACAGGAGAGGCGGGTAAAGGGGCTGCTCCTCTGAGAGGCAGCCGAGTGAGGCTTGCAGCAGCAGCATTCCCCGGGGTCACAGGGAAACCACCTTCCTCACCAGGCACGGCAGCCCTATGAGCCAGAGAAGAAAAGAGAAATTGCCAACTCATAATTCTCATCTATTAAGCCTGTGCCAGATCCATCCCATTTCATTCTGGCTTGTCCTAAGAGGGATTCCTGTCTTAATGAAAGTTGGGCAGGTCCAGAGTAACTTTATCTGTAATTGAGCTATTATGAGTGTGCTCCACCCTAATGCTGGTACGTGGTGCAGGGCTCCTGAGGCAGAGCCTCTCTCCTGGCAGGAGGGAAGGAAAAGAGCTTTAAGGCCTGTTGTCAGCAGAATGGGGAGGGTCAGTTTAGCCTCTCTGTTGTAGCCAGGAAAGACTGAGACAAGGATATAACTGAAAGTTACTTCCGTTGGGCAGGGACTATAAAGTATCAGCTTTATTGGGAAATGACTGAATGAAGCTAGCAGTGATAACCCACTTGTTCTCATTAGGATGGATCCCACTGGGGCTAAAGGCTTACACTGGCACAGGAAGCTATAATTCATATTTCACAACACTAGCTCTTGTAAATATGATGTAGAAATCAATAACTTGATTTTTTAACTTGTGTTCCAGTTTTCAGGTTATTAAGAAGTTCCTCAAGTCATACTTTGTACAGATCTTACTGTGTTATGTCATATTGCCTCTAATTGCGTGCTGCATCTTAAAAAGACACTTGCTTCCTTCCTTAAATTACAGATAATCTGAAAGAAAAGATTACTTAATTCTCAAATCACCATGAATCATGGCAGCTGTGGTAGCTCATGAAGGAGAACTGCTAGTGTGTGCTTTTCAGTTTAACTGCTGTACCTATAACGTGCAAGTAGTTTCAAGCAGTGTGTAAATGATGCATCTAGTGCCTACTGAACTTTGGTTCCTCGTAAATGGAATAGATATGGATTTATACTGGCTAAGACTGAGGCTTTCAGAGGATACAGAATAATATTCTTATCTCTCAGCTAAAAAGTGATGCTCCTTTTCTTTCTTTTTTTTTTTTTTTTCCCTCTTGAAATTCACAGAACTGGTGGCAGGTAAGAAAAGCGCTTTGTTCGCACAAATGAGAAGAGCTGTAAGCATTGATTAATCTTCATGTAAATTCCTTTTGCCACAGCCCTGCTTGACAGATCATTATCCTCTCAAATGCCTGTCTCTTTAGTCGCACTGCTTTGCGACTTTGTCATACTCTATTAAGTAAACTGGGTTGTTTGTGGCTTGGAAAGGAGAACAATGGAGACTTGGGTGTTACAGTTGGGGTGTTGGCATATTAATATATGACACTTCTTGCCTCTTACAGAGGCAAGAGGAGTACTAAATCAGTTCATCAGCACAGGGCTCAGCAATGTTGTTTTGGCTGAGATTACAGTGGCTGATGAGACACAAAACTAAACTGTAACAGTTGCTCAGCTTCTTGCATGATTGTTAACCCTGGTATCTTGGCTGACTTCCATTCTGGGTCATTATGTTGTCCTTTCTGGCATTCCCCTGTAGTTTCAGCTGGATTAATTCTTGTTTTAATTCCCTTTCTGGAGCCTGCTATGTGGCACTGCTGGCACTCTTCACTGGCATCCCAGAGGCTGGCAGTAGTAGGTAAATGTGAAGGAGTGATCTACATCTGCAGCATAGAAAGAACTTTATCTAAAAAGATCAAAGGACCCTAAATAAGGAAAGGTCTATCACTATTACTCAATCACAGGTAGAAAGTAGTTCCCATTATCATCACACTGAGATTGACACCTGATGCTCAAGGAAAGGAGTGTCTTTTCACTTGGTTTTCAGTTGGCTTTGGTTTCCCCATTTTCCTATTTACATTACATCTGAAATCCTGCCTGACAATATCACTTTTATCCACTCACTACTGACCAATAATGCATTTATCACACTGTGGTATCTCCAAGGTTAACGCCTTGACAGATAGAGATAGAAATGTGTAGAATGTCATTTGTGTCTACAGCAAGAATACACGTAGTAGGAAGGTTACTGTCCTTTCATCACTGAAGGAGGAAAACAACTTGAGGTCTTGATGATGAGAGTTTGTATGTATGAAACAAAGGCAGATGTGCAAACAGTTTTCCCAAATTACTGTGACTGTAAATGTAGTGAAACAATGCTAGGTGTTTTCTACTGTACATAGCATACAACAAATGGCAGATAGAAGTGATTCCAAGTGCAACTATGACAAGTAGTGAATACATACTTACAGAATGTCTTTTCTGTAATCAAACATTTAACATCATCTAAAAACATTTTAGTTTTCAGCATTGTCAAATGCTTTTGTTCGTTATTATGTTAAACAACCTCTGATCTATGTTTTCATGAGTTTCTTGCTAATACTGTGCTGTAGTAGTCTTTGTCATTTAGCTGGAGGTGTGGGACTAAGTATTACTTGAAGAAAAACAAACGAAATGCATATGCTGACCTCATTATGAAATAAGTGGTTGCCAAACAAATATTTCTAGCTTCCTCCTTAGAAACAATCTGATAAGAAACAGACAAGTATGACTTCTGTTTGGCCTGTAAATGCTTTGCGTAAGTGTAATTAAAGTCAAAAAGATTTTTCTCTTCTCACCATCCATTTTAATTGATAGCCTTCTCCAATGTCAGTAGATTTCTTACTGAGACCACAGGTTGATTATATTGTTTGGAGAGGATAACAGTAGAACCCAGATCCTCCTTGGAAGTTGAGATCTCTTCTTTTTCTTTTTTCTTTTTAATCATAGGCCACATTCTATTTTAAATTCAAGTTCCAAATAGTTGACGTTAAGATATGATATTGCCAAAATAACTTAATACTGCTACTTCCCTTTCTAATTCCAAGAAATCTTACTATTGAGTAATTTCCTTGTTAAGAGGTACCAAAAATTTGCAGTAGATAATATTTGGCAGAGTAAATTAATTTGAGGATGGAAAGGGGGCTAAGATGAAGAGGATGGAAGCATGCTCAAACATTGAAATGTTAAACACAGTTCTATCTGGTTTTCTTGGTAAAGCTATAAAATCAACACAACTCTTATTAATTAAAATGTTTGCAGAGATTTAGCATGTAAGATAATTTTTCTTAGAAGGAATCTTAGCATGAACAATTATCAAGATAATATACAGTTTGGGCATAATTACATGAAAAATACTGTGCTGACTTTTGACTTATTTTTCTTCTAGAAAATAAAAAGTATACCATTGAATAGTTTCTTACAACTTGCATTTAATATCTAACCATAGAAAAGCAAGTAAACAAGCAGCGAAGCAATAGATGAGGTCATGACTGTAACGTTTTTAGAATTTTAAGAAAAAAAAAAGATGACTTCTTTATAAAGCCATACCATATTTGTTTACTACTGTGTTCGCATTATTGTTGAGCAATTTTGAGTCTGTTTTACAAAAATCAAAGAGTATATCACTCAACAGTATTCTTTAACATGTATGTTACTTAGTAAAACTCATGCTTTGAGATCTCCCTAAGGGTTATGCATTTGGTTTTGGTGAAGTCTCTAGAAAGGTTCTACAAGTATGGTGGGTTACTGATTAATTTTATTGTCCTTTCTAGAGGAAAGTATAATACCATAATCTTAATTGATTAATAGATATTCATTAGAAAAATTCATGAATATTGCTAAGGACAGAAATTAGAGGACCTAAAATCTTCCGAGACAGAAAGATAAACTCAGACAATGCTAAAGCTGTTAGATCTGCCAAAAATATAACACATGTAAAATATGACTATTGAAAAGTTCAAGAAACACTCTCATGCTGGTGGAAAGTGACCTAGACTTGAGTATGCAGTACAGAATGATTCATTTCTTCCTGCCCACACATGGGTATCTGTGTAGAAAGACTGCATGGTGTGACAGTGTGTCTGTTACAGCTACCAAACTATTTAATCAACACAGCAAATACATTAGCAAATGAGAAGGCATCTGAAGGAGAATTTTTGCATGCTTAGCGATAACTTGCTCTATCACAGATATCTCAGGCCTATGCACTATAGACTGTCTTGTCTACTAGACCCTCCTGGCCTGCTCTTTGAAAGGTTCACAGGAAGGAAAGGGGAAAAACTGTGGACTGGATTAGTTATTCTTCCAGGCTGGTAGCCTGTGTACCTCTGGCATGTAATCTCTCTTCCCCACTGCCAATATGTTGTAGGATCTGATGCTATTGAAGAAATGAATGCATGCTTCTGTGAATAAAATATTTGTAGGAGGAGATCCTGATAAAAGATGTGTATCAATTCTTGTCACAGGATAGCAGTTGGTATGTTTGTCAACTCAGGTGGCTAGTGAGTGCCTAGGCACTCATTTGATGGGGCATACTTGAGTCTTAGCTTGCAACAGGTAATCCAGATCTTAGGAGTTATTTTCCAGATAGGACTTGCAACCTTGGTTCATCTTCTGCAATGAAGTGGCTAGGCCCTTTACTTAGAAGCAAGACTATTTCCATACTTGTGGCAACCTTTTCCTGCTGTTATCCAGTTGCTTCAGGTTATCATCACTCTGGATAAGATATTAAGTTCTCTTTGGATTGCTGTCAGAGGTATGAACTTTTTCAGGGAGGCCTTAAGCTGGCCCCTTTGACGTGTTCTTGGTGACTTAAATTTGGAGCAAGTGTTGTTATTGCCCTCTCAAGCGACTTCATAAAGACTAACCTGCTCAGCCTGCGCAGCTATGAAGCTAGGATGTGACTACGTTGGAAAAGCTCATATCACTTAATGAAGTCATAGCTAGCAAAACATACATGATGCCAGAATACCTGTAAAGTAAGCAGACACCAAAGTTTCCTACACTCTGGACATATGTGTTGGTTTTGTACTGAGGGTATTTTGTTGCTTTAAAGTCCTTATCCATAAGGAAGCACCCTGATAACCTAAATTTTCAAATTTTCATGGAAGAACTTCATGAGTTGCCTTGACTAGAAACCTGAAAGCTCCAAAATCCTCATGTAGACTTGCTGCTGGTTGCCATATGCAAGGAAAGACTACTGGCTTGTGTGGGGCTCTGCTGCCTAACTTGCAAATACTTCTTGGACTTGGTGTTCTAAGCTAGTCAAAACCTGTCCAGGTTTTAGAAGTCATAGATAATTCAAGAATAACTAAAATGGAACTGAAACTATTCTTTAGCACATTCTGCATGGAAGAATTGGCTATGTAACACCCCTAGGATGCCAAACAACAGCAGGAGGAAGGAGAAAAGGATCTGCTTTCTTCTGCAGTGTTCATTTACAAACGCTAGCAAGTGTCAGAGTCTCTTGCACTTTAGCTATCAAGTTGAAGTCAGTAGTCACACAGAAGAATTAAAACAGAATAATTTCATTAATACACTTCTGCCTTTTGGAAGCAACCAGTGGACTTGGGCTTGAGCAGTTTTTTAAAAACCCGCTTCACAAGTGGCATTAAAAAGATTGTTTATTTGGGTTTTTATCAGTCTGAAAGTAAACAATGACCCAGCATCCCAGGGATTCCTATAAATGTAGTGTAGGTTTCTAAAGGATCCAGCTTCTGATCCCTAATTGTTCATGGGCATATGTGCTTGAAGAATGAAGTTTCAATGAAAAACAGGACAAGGAGAGGCTTACAACATGCAAGGAAAGTAGCTAAGATTTGGCATAACCTGTTTCTAGAAATATAAAACTGAGAATTTGGCAAGGAGTCACATGCAGTTATTCTGTTTAGCTTACAAGAGAAAACAACACTGGGAAATAAAGTGATGTATTTAAGGGACCTCTTAGACTAAGAAAAGATATTCTGCCTATTCAGCATAAACTTTTGACTTAGCCAAACTGTTTCCAAGTCCTTAAATTTTTATATCCTTGAGTTAAATGCTGCTATTTAGAATTAACCTTTGTGCAGTAAGGGAAGAACTGAAAACTCATAAATAACAGACAAGAAGGTGAGTTGGCTCTGCTTCTCCTATGTGCTATAACAATAATAATGAGTAGGAAAAATGATGAATAACCCATCCAGAATTCATCTTGGCATCTAGAAGATCTATTGATGCTTGCTGTTATATGGTCTAAAGAGTCTCAGTAGTACAAACAGCATCATCAAAACAACATTCCATGTTGAAAATGAATCCTGTAATGTTTATATTCTTAGATGTAGAAACAAACTAAAAAGAAATAAAATTAAAAAAAAAAATTACATTAGTCCTGAGAAATTCCTGTTGTTTCTTAGTTGTGTTGTATGTGGACACGGCACTAAAAGCTACAGATAACAGGAGATGCCTCTTCTTTTACAGCTCATACATAAAAATTTCTTTTGTCTGCTGCAGGCCTTGATAGCATTAGCTATAACCATAACTGGGGAGCAGTTGTCTGTAGCCTTGTAACTTTAAGGAAGGTTCATAATGCACTGCTTCTCTTGCAAATCCTAACTTGCAGATGGTAGGAATTTGAGGTGAATGTAGTTCTTCCATATTCTATTTTGTTAGGTCTCCACAAGAACAAAAATGAAAGTAAAGATCATTGTGTAATGTCTTTTTAAAGCAACCTGTTATGAAACGTTTCAAGCACTTGCAGGTTTTCTGCTTTTAAGTGATGAAAAAGAAAAATTGAAAGCACGTTCTGAATGCATGAATATCATTTAAGTTACTAGAGAATACTATTTAGCAGTAACTGCCCTGTACTCAGAGCTGAGGTACTGGGGAACAACAAACATCCTATTTCAGAAATTCAAGCTTGCTACTAGAAAGAAAGCATATGTCAGCTTCTTCTATATCCTGTAAGCCTGAAAGGTCTGCATTTCTTATCTCCTGCTACTTGCTTCAAAGTGAAGGTGAATCAAAAATTCATTTTTTTCCAGAAGAAACTGTTTTAGAAACGCTGCTCCTAAGTGTCTTCATAATCTGACATCTTCAGACATGTACTCAAAATCATTTTTTATGCCAACATATTTCATTTTTATATAGTCCTAATTTCATTAGAGTCCTTTAGGTAAGTGACAGGTGACAGGATGAGGGCATCAAGTTGCACTAGGAGAGGTTTAGGTTGGATATCAGGAAAAACTTATTTACAGAAAGGGTGGTTAAGCACTGGAGTAGTCTCCCCAGGAAGGTGGTTGAGTCACCATCCCTGGGATGTGTTTAGACACCATTTGGATGTGGTGCTTGGGGACATGATTTAGCGGAGGGTTGTTAAAGTTAGGGTTATATGGTTAGGTTGCTGTTGGACTGTAAGGTCTTTTCCAACCTGAGTGATTCTATGATTCTATAAGAAGATGGATTAATTTGTTTTCATCCTCCAAAGTTTGAGAACATGCTGTTAATGCAGCTGATTTTTGTCTGGAAAGTCTTTATTTGTAATGATCATGCATTCTGTTCAGGACCTCACTGATGGGAAGCAAAGTGTTTCTCTTCATCTGTAGTACTTAAATGAAGAGCCAGATGGGTCCAGAAGCTAGAGATATAAAAGAAGCTCTCCTGTGCCTTTGGTTGAAAGTTCAATACTGTTGCATCTCTAATAGAAGCTGCTGCTATTTGACTCCAGGTTATGAAAGATGAACTGCATTAAATGGTAAATCATTAAATATCACTGAGTAAAAGCACTGTGGTGTGTTGGCCTGCTTAAACCACCAGCATTTGTCTCCTCATGCAAATAGTTGCTTTTTGTGATAACACAGTGAAATACTGATCGAAGGGCCAGTGTTCAAGCCATACAAAAACCTCAAGTAGCATTCTTATGGTTTCAGCCAGTGGGTGACTGATGATATCCAGCTAGAGAATATAGGAAACAATGTTTTGTTAAAATTATTGGTGTCTCTGCACATATATGAATAGAAATGTATATAATCAGATAACGCAGAAGTTGGTAATTCTGCTCTTGTTCAACTTTCTCCCTATTATTTGATTGTTCTGCCTAAAAATCTGTTTAAGTCACACCTGCTTCATATCTTAGCTTTATTGTGAATCCTACATTTTTGTTTTCTCTTGTAGGATGTGACAGTCACAAACAGAAAAAAAAAAAAAAAAAACATACGCTATTTGAAAATCAGATCAAATCAGGAAGGATGCTGACGGCCTGAATAAAATTGTTCCAAACTAGACCTTTATTTGTCTGCAAGAATTAGTTTCTATAAAATGTCAGAACAAATTAGTACTGGAAAGATCCCTATTGTGTGTATTCGCTCAGTGCTGAAACAGATCAACTGTGGCTTGTGAATCTTTGTGGCATGAATTTTTTGCTCAGCTTTGCTGTTTTGCTTGTTTGCAGTGTGTGTGTTACTGCTTTCTCCAGTGTTTATGCTGTCAGAGCTTTATCATTTTCCATTGTCATATACTCAGGAGTGGTGTAACAAAAGGAGTAACTATTACCATGCAGCTCTTAACTCAGACTTCATTTATACTTATATGAGAAAGCCAAGTAAAACATGAAATGCCCACTCTCTAATGATGCCTGAAATCAGACCAAGTCATATATATGTGAAAGAAAAGGATTACTCTTACCCTGCTTACAAGGAAAATTGTCTTAGGAAGTGATTTATAGCTTGAATTTGTAGGAAAACTTTCAGTGTTATGCATAAGTGCATAACAGGTTCTTCCTGGGTTTTGAACTCAGACTGTGACCATAACCATTAGTAATGTTCCACTCATTAATATAGTTCCATGGAACAGTGTGGGATAAACAGATGAGATGGAAAATGCTTCATGAAACAGTAATGCTATCCAGACTTACAGATGTGCAGATAAACTGCACTCTTCTCCATAACTTAAGTTTATAAGTTGCAGAAGAAGAGTTCAAAGTCTTTTTATGTTTACTTCCGTAATCTGCTCTTTCTTGATGTAAAATCCTGGGCTCTGAGGCTAGAATCAAAGGTCCTCTACATGCAGAAGCCTGTGGTAACTGTTTTTTTCCCCTTCACTTTTTGTGCATTACTGAATTACACAAAATAGTAAAATATAAAAATTAAAAAGATGTGGTTATGAGTTGAGAACACACCTTTGTGGAACATGAGGTAAATGCTACTTAAGCTATTTAAGGTGGTGTGAGCCTGTGGTAAACACAGATATTAGTTATTCTTTGCTTACTGAAGTATCAGAGAAGCATGATGTCTTAAAGGCAGAAATTCATAGGAATTGCTGGCTGCACTCTTGGCATGGGTGCATAGTAAAAATAGGATCCAGAGGGCTTCTAAGCAGGAAGAAAGATGATTAACCCTCTGGTATATGGTCTCAGCACTAGTCTTTAATTTTTAATGCTCAGACATACGGTTATACGTGTGCCCACTCAGCCTGAACCATGTATGTTCCTGCTACTTTCTGAGGTCCAAAGGCTTATTAACTGATTAGTGCAGATTAGTTGGTCACCTCTGACTGTCCACTGATCCAGCAAGGATGTTGTCTGACTGTGCAGCCTATGAATAGATAAAAAATAGGCACTGCTAAGTTAAAATGTTGCTTTAGATTCTCTTAGCCTGCTGTCTCTGGTGTACAATTTGGGAATGAAATGTTTAACAAATGAAGTTTTTTGTTGTTTTTTACAGGCAATCCATGTAGTTTATGTTGAAAATAAGTGTCTGTAATCTTATCGATCACTTAAAGGCTTAGCTATAGACTGAGTGCTTCTTTCTGTTACTATCTTACAGCTGAAGAATAACAAAGGATACAGTATGAAAACTGGTTGAAATTCGGCTATCACCGGTCATTGCCTATTAGCCTGACAGAGTGAAAAGGCAGATCTGAAGGCACTTTGATTAATTCAAAATCTATAAGCAGTTTCATCACCCAGCTATATTCAGTGGTAGCTAGATGTGGCCAGTGTTAGTAGATAAGTTGTTTGTGAAAGTTAGCTTCTATTAAGATTATTTAAGAGATCTTAATCACTTTCATAACTTCATGCAGAACACGATGAACTACTGTGCTGCATGAACTAAGTCCCACTTCTAACAGTATCCTTGTACAATCATGGCATCCTTCTGCTATTACTTCTAGTGCTAAATCTGAGTTTAGGTGTGAAGAATGAGATCATAATTTCTAAGTTTAGTTTCCCTTTCATTTTCCCTTCATCACACTAGAAGGTGTGGCTTCCTTACCTAAATACATGATTAAGCATCTCCTGGCTGTTCAGCAGGGGCTATTGGCAAAGTGATGTAGCTATTGCATGTTCTTTCGTCACTACTGCAATTAAAAAAAAAAAAATGTTCATAGTGAAGAGCATCATCAGGTTTGTGCAATTAAACACATAAGCTGTGCTTGCGGTGTTAATCTGTGAATGTCCTGTATTTAGAACAGGACGTGCTGGAAACAGCCTGAGAAGAATGTAGGCAGCCCTCCTGTGTCCAGACAAAATAGCGTTACTAGCCATTCCCAAGAAGTCTTTCTTAATACCTATGATTAAGTACTTGAATATACCCACCTATTCTATCTCTTATCTCTCATTTGTTTTTTACATTGGGAACTACAGTGACAGGGATTGAACCTTAGGAAGTACAAAAGGTGTTGCCAGTTTGGGATACATACAGTTATTGTCACAGTTTGTCCATAGCAAACAATAATATTAGATAGCACTATCACAGAGCTGCTTTGGGGGGAGGGAGGAAAAAAAGCAATCCTGTCTTCTATTCCACAAGCTGCTACTGCTTCCAATTTGACTATCAAAATTGCAATACAAGTGAGCTTTAAAAACTTAAGATAGAACAGTATGCAGTCTTTGCCACCTGAAAAGCTCAAAGATACTGGATATCTTTTAGCTGTTTTCCTTTCTTTTTAAAGAAGTTGTGCTAATCAATTTCTTTTCAAAGCACTCTAGTTCCTAGCAGTTTCCTAAAACTGGAGAGAAATTGCTGCTCTTTGTAAGCTAAATCAATCTCTGAAGCGTCTTATAAGAATAAAATAGCTTAAGGATGAAACAGCAGTAAGAAAGGAGATCCATCTACCAATTTATCAGTCTATCTATTTTCTAGTCATATCTATCTATAATGGTTAAAAGTTTTAAAGGACACTAAATTTAAGTATTTTATATTGCTTTTTCATAAGGGCAGATCAATTTATCTCTATTCCTTTGGAAAGATTAATATTGTCACTGCATGTTGTAGGCTTGTGTTAGCTAAAAGGAGTCAGGGGCATGACAGCATTTATAGAAGGCATGAGCTCAAATGTCAGTAGAGCATCCAAAAATGGATGAAGCATCACCCAGCCACTGCCATCTGTTGAGTGTTTCATGACAGCTGTATCTCCTGACCAGAGCTGGTGTAGATAATCATAGAAGGCACAGAGGAAGCATACCAGCAGTTGTACAGAGAGAAGGGAGGGTGGGATCCCACCTTTTAATGTTGTTTTTAATTATACCATAAAGATTTTTTTAACAGACACTATGGCATATAACTTAGATTGAGGGTTGATTTAAAGCAAACAGTAAACCACAGTGCAGCTGAAAAGCAATTGAAAATTCCTCTGCAGGAAGGTTTTGTCCTGGTTAAGTATTTAATAGTGTTTTTGTTGGTTTTTTTTTTTTTTTTTTTTTTCCAGAGACTTTGCCCTAAAGATACTCCGGCCGTAATAAAACTGGTTCAACTATTGTATGTCAACAAGACTATCAAAGCAACTATTCTTGTTATTGACTAACTAATGTGAATGTGGGGTTTTTAAACATTCTTTCTTTTAAAGAGGAGGTAATTCTTAGCTGTCAAATTTGAGGTACTAACCCTATAAGGAGCACTTAAGCTTAATGCCAGCTAAAACATTAAATGAGTGTGGAATAAATCATTCTAGTTTTTCTATCGTTTTCTCTAGCATATGGATCTACCTTCCCCCACAAGGCATACAAAAATACTATCTGACTTTATTGTTTCTGATACAACCTCTCATAAGCTGAGGAGCCTTCTGGATGAACTGGCAACCTGGACAAATCATGAAATCAGTGGCACAGGCAGTAGTGAAGGGTAGGTGTCATTGTGAAACAAAGTCTTTGATGTGAAAGCCTTCTCTTATCCTCTTATCTAACCCTTGCCTTCCCATAGCTATGTCTCATATTGTTCTGTCACTTCACTATGTCAGGGTCTCTGTTATTACAGCTCTAGGTTATCCAGCAGATGTTGCTATAAACTGGTACAGCGTGAACAATGGGAGCTTAGTTCATCCTTCTATAACTAATAAACAATACTACCCGGGAAATAGAATTGCTTAAAGATGTGTCACTGAAAATATTTAAACTAAGGTACTGAGATGCTTGTACAACTTCAGACAACTTTACAACTGAACAACTTCACTAGTGAGTTTAGAGAACTTTTGAAAAACTCCAGCTCCTAACTTGGATAAAATGATGGAATTTCAGCTATGTTCAATGAAGGGATTTTAGTCTCTTGTGATTTAAAAGCAAATTGAAATGACAATCACAATGTAATGAACACAGGTATACCTGAGTCAACAGGTATACCTGAGATTCATGAATAAACTCAATGATTAGCTGATATGATTGAGCCTCAAAAGAATTCTCTTTTGTGAGAGTAGAGGAGGTTGTTAGTACTGCCATGTAGCTCAAAGGGGTCTTCAACATCTCTGAAGAAATTATCCCTCCCAAAGCCAGATAACAATTGTCCATGTAATCTATCCCAAAAGCATAATTGTCTTGAGGGTGTACAAGCTAAAGGTCACTTGTATGTCTTGTTCCTCTGTTATCAATCCCAGCGAGAAAGCAGGCTCTAGTATCTCTGTAATATCCTTTAGGGCAGCACTATTTGTTTTTTACAACTGTTGAAACCTTAATGAGGTAGGGAAATGCATAGTTAATAATGGTATGTGCAAGGGTGCCAAAGTCTGTGATTTAGCTTAGTAATGCATTGTTACATATCTGAACTGCACTGATAGTTCAAATACCTTGCACAATGTTAGCCTTAACTGCCAACGAACCTGTTACTGTTTGAATTAAGAGTGGGTAGGAGTAATTTCTGAGATGTGTGATGCCATAGTGTTGGGTTATACTTATGGGGGAAAAAAAAAAATCAAATATGTATAAAATGTTTGTTAAAGCAGAACAGGTTTAAGATACTAGTTCAGCTTTTAAGTCAGTTGGAGGCTTTCATTTACTGCTACATTAGCTTTTACAAAATTGTTTGGCATTTATAACTTTTTATTTTACAAGTTTACTTTGAAAGAAGCTAGTGAAACAAAACATAAGTCTTCCCTCCTCCTGAAAGTCACTTTTATGTTTCTCCTTTTTTTAACATGGCAAAGTGGTTGTAAAACCTACTCTTGATTCTTAAATAAAACAGCATGTAAGTAGGAAAGGTATGGGAAGTGGGCCCCTTTCTCAAGGTTTTATAGACCGCACAGGACCTCAGACAGGAACATTGATGCTAAATGTAGATTTTTTTTTTAAAGTTTTGTGTGGGGTGGTGCTTCATATTCCAATAGGTTTAAGAAAAAAAAAAAAGTTATTTCTACAAAACAGTTAAGTAAAGGAGAAATAGTTCTTAATTATTAATATGACAAAATGAAGTTCAGTTGTAATATAATTTAATAAAGAATGGGTAATTTCAGAGTAGCTATTCAGATTCCTGTGAAACTGAACAAGAAACTGTTTTGCTGCTATGAGAAGAATAGGACAGACCATATAATTTGACATCTGGGGTCCAGGAAGACCCCCAGTTGTGGGCACTATTGAAATTCAAAACCAAACTAGTGTGTGAGGGGGAACCCTGAAACAGCAGCAATTGTGATGCCTGCCTTGTTTATGATTAAGGCTGATTAAAAATGCAAAAACTGTGTTTCATTTTGAAAAACAGTGAACAGGAAGATGGCGAAGAAAAGGTTTTAGGATTAAATTGTGTAATTTTTTTTTTAAATCCTGGAATTAAATGTGGAAAGAAACAGAGCTGCACATTTTGGGGGGTTGGGTTTTTTGTTTAAGGCTGCAATTGTATGCTCTTTTTTTCCAAGGTAAGCGAATGTTAAGCACACTGAGATACTATTGCTCCATGCTTCCATGCTAATAAGGCGTGCTTCCCACAGTGTGTGACAGAAAGGATGAATACCATGCAGTGCTAATGGTTAATTTGTAGTGACATGTGTGTTCCTTGAATGTTTGTGAAGTATCATGATTCACCATCGCACAATTGAATCGCTCCTTTTTTAAGATATAGTGATATGTAATGAGATAAAGCAGTGCTGACAGGGTTTTTGAGAGATGCATTGTCCTCTGCAGCCTATTCACTTTAGTAATAATAATGCTGCTTAAATTTGTTAATTTCTCACGATTTGGGGAATAGAATGAGTCTTCGTTAAATAATTTCTATATTGACCATGATTTAAAATGTTAATTACTATGGAGTCAGATAGTGTTGAACCACAGTGATGCTAATCTGTGTCATGGATTTGAAACTCCTTTGGGAAGCACATATTTAGACTTACTGCTGAGTGAACATGACTGCTAGGATTACAGAGACTGTGGACAGTGAAGAAAAGCAGTAATGCTCCTTCTGACTAGAAAGTAAACAATAGGGTGATTGTCTGCTTACACTTTGGGGCTAAACAGCCCAACTGCTGAGAAGCTCTAGGTAAAAAACTTCTATCAGCAAGGAGTCTTGATGTTTTCTTCGTGGAGCTAGATGTTGTCAAGGATTCAGCTGAGCCACCCCAGTGAGTGTACAGGAAGCAAAACAGGATATTCTTGTACAGGCCCTGTTTTGTGTAATTATGCAACACTTGAACTTCTGCATGTATTCCAGAATGGGTAACACACCTCTGAAAGGAGCAGGGAGCCATCAGTAGCAACTAGTGAGCGAAATATTCTTATGAAAAGTGCTCTTGATTGAAATCAGTGTGTTTACATTTTCAGTTATCTTCAGTAAGGATTGCTCCACCCTTAGTGCACTCTCAAAATTAGGAAATTATTTTCATCCAGTTTCATTTCCTGTGTTTGTTTCTTTTAATGAGCAATCTAAATAATTTCATCTGTCTCTTAAAAGGAGAACAATAATGGAAATGATCAGGGAAACGTTTTCATCAAATTCCCTCAAATATTTCTGAGGAATATGCTGGATTTGATGAAACACAGACACATCCCCTCAGCTGAGGGGATCTTGCTACATCTTAACAGAGGCTTCTTTTGTGTGGTGACTCCAGTTTTGTCTGGGGAGCCTGGATACCCAGAGCATCGCCACATACACAGTGGGCTTTTGGGGCCCTGTGAGGTTCCTGTGTGTAGTAACATCAGGAGACAGACAGTGCTGGAAGCTCTGGCTGAGTTTGCGTACGCATGTGTATCTACAGAAGTATATTATTTGCATAAGTAGTATACTATTTTTATTTAAATGGTCTATTTCAATTACGTTCCCTTTTGTTCCATTTCTGTAAATAAAAAAAAAAAAAAGTGCTAATGTTTGAATAATCTGTTCGTATTAGCCTGAAATCTGCCATGTCCTTGTTTGTACCATAGATAGTAATGAGACTACTTGTGTAAGAATTCAGTTTGAATTCTATTTTCAGCATTACTTTTATGCAAAGTAACTGGCATCCTTTTGTGGTCTGCGAGTTATAGCACAAGCACAGATTTTTCCATTCCGTTAAAGGAGGATTCAAAAAGAAATCCGCCCCTCCCAAACAGTTCCTTTATTTAAATAATGGTAGTAATATGAAAACAGGGAAAGCCTAATTGATCTGTATACACCAATCCAAACTCAACTTTGAGGAGAAGCTGAAGCAGCAATTGTCAAGGTTCCAGGCTGCAAGAGTGTAAATGAAAGCAGAATATGGCAAGTCACTTGTAATTTTTCTGTTCCTAGTCTTTAGTCCAGATTCTGCCTGATAGCCTGCCTTGATCTGTGCTCAGTGCAGTGTCAGAGAGACTCAGCTTTAGTTCTCAAATTCTGCTTTTGTTGGCAGTTTGTGGAGGGGGCTATAACCTACCTCTTTACATCATTTTAATTAATTTGAGGGGAATGGCACTGTGTCTAATGTGTGCATTTAATAAAAATAAATGGATAATAGGAGAGTGAGCAGAACAGTCACAAAACACTAACATCTGTCTTCCCTGCAGTTCCAGGGATATTTTAAGGGTGAGGTTTCATGGGACTATTAAGCAGTCTCCCCCCTCTCTCCTCATATATTTTTTTTCCCTTAAGAACAAATAAATTTCTGTGGGAATTTTTTTCTTGTTCAGAGTGGAATACTTTCACTGGGGTGTCAGACAAGTGCCAGTTTCAGCACAAGGGGAGAAGAAAGACCACATGGCTGGGAACAAAGCAGGAGAGTGAGGCTGCTTCTCCAGTCAGCAGCAACAAGCTGTCAAACTGGCTCAACTGTTGTGTGAAATCTCAAGCTAAAAGGGGATTTAGGCAGGATTTTTTTTTTTTTTTTTTTTTTTTTTTGCTTTTAGCTTAAAAAGTAACAATTTTCTTAAACTGAGAAAACAGAGCAACTTTGTTTTGCAGATCCTTCAGTAAAGGTGCGCATTAACAGTCTTTTTTCTTAGAGGTAAAGTGAGACTAAGCTGTTTAACTTTTTTATTTTGTGCTTTTTTGTGCAAATCCATTTTTGTCCTTTCTGTACTCTCTTCTTTCAAGTTGATTGCTTTTTCCCCATCACTTCTCTCCGTGATTAAATTCAGGCTGTTTCTTCATATTTGCTTACATCCCTGTGTTCTTGCTGTGATCAACTCTGTTATCTTAGTGCAAACTTCTGTATTATTTGAGCATTTTGTATTTTCTTGATGTTCTTGCTACTGGATCATATTATTTCATGACCTTTTCGTTGAGTCTTTGACTTGCTTATTTGATATTTTCTAAAGTAAAGTGAGCTCAAAAATTTTTAGGTCACATAACCGAGAAAGACTGACTCTCTGTATATACATGTGTGCATGCAATAGTTTTTTCTGTTGCTGCTGGAGTGTTGTCTTGTGATTCTTAGGAGCCTGGCACATGATATTTGAGTGCTCAAGATGTTCTCTGTTAAGTTTCAGCAATACAGTACTTTGAAAAGTTTGGGACTCCGAGCATGGATAAGCATACCTATAGTGGAGTGGTGTCACTGCTCCTTGCAAGATTTACTGCAGGAGCCTTTATTCACAGTTAAGCACATCAGCCTGAGATAAACATTGCAGTAAAGTGTGTACTCTTCTATTTTTAGCGTTATGTACTTGAGGGAGTTTATCCTTCCTGTCCCCTCTTCTCAAAGAACTACCCCAATTCCTATCCAACTCTTAAAGTCATTGTGTTGTCTTCAGTACCCCTAAGGTCTCTACTGTGATGTCCCTTGAGCATTACCACTATGGGTTCCCATCAGTAGGTGTGGTGGGCAAAGTGCTTTCAAAAGGTTAATCAACAGCATTCATTAATAACTAGGTAACAGTATCCAGCCTGCAGGCTACTGGATGTTGGCAAATTGCTTGCCTGGTGCGAAGCTTGTAGTTTTTGTTCAACTGGTTAAGTGCCTTGTTGCCAGGCTTCCTGCTGGAGGAGGAGTCTGGCAGGGTGGCTGGGCAGGTTGTGCAATGCCTTTATGAAGCAGCGCTGCTGCTGGTGCTGTAGGAGACTTCCTTGGGCTCTGTGCCTGCACTGAACCCGCTCACAGGAATTTGATATTTTAAACAAGAGCAGAACAGCCTTCCTGAGGATACTGATAAGCTTTAGGAGTGCCTCTATTTGTGCTAGTGTCCAGACTTGCTAAACTGAAATACAGGAAGACTTTGTTGTCAATAGTTGTCTAGTATTTTCCAGTCCCTCCATTTCATGTGTCTAGAAACACGGATAAGCTCTCCAGCAACTCAGTGAGTGAAACATAAGAGAGCAGCAGACAAAGGTATTTAAAAAAAAAAAAAAAAAAAGCAACATCTACAGCATGCACTTCTGCAGTAGCACAGGAACTGCCAATGTTGTTACTGTTCTGTACATATGGGTGGATGACACAACATGAAGACGCAGTAAATAAATTAGGACTTTGCGTCAGGCTAATCGCAGTGTAGGCTGAATAAGGTGTGCAGCCTGGGTTAATGGCTGAGACTGTGTCCTATTATGTTGCTGACTAATGTCCTTTTCAGACAGAAGCTTGTACTATAGACTTGGCCTCAGGTTTTACTGTTTTAATATCTCTGTCAAAAAGGTGCCAGTAGTTCATACATCTCTGTATATTCATTGCATTTTCTAGGGTAGACAAAACATTGATTTTTCTAGTTGGATTAAGATAGAAAATAAAATAACTACAAAAAATCACAAACTTTCTTTCTTTGGAAACCAACAAACTATGTCAACAACAAAGAAGAGAACCCTTTCAGGGCACATAATTATAAAAATATTTGAATTCTTTCTTACAATTTTTAGCCTTAGTGTTTCAGACCAGTATTTGTCTAACAGGCTTATGGCTTATTCTGACTTTAGCAACTCCAGTGGGGCTAGTTATGGTGTAAATTATTACTCAGTGTGAGTAAGGAGATCAGAATTAAGCTCAGATACAGTCAGAAGGAATGAGGGTTTTGTCTGATTTGTCTGTGATAGATCTGCCCTGCTGCTAACTCCCTGGTCTTTCATTTAGATTCTTTTTAGAGAATTTTGTTAAGACTTCCAAGGAGTCCTGGGAGGACAATTCAGCTTTTATGGTTTTGTTGGTTGGTTTTTGTTTTTATTTTTTCCAGAAGCAAAGAGAAACAATCAAGTTGTTGTTTTTCTGGCGGTGTTGATTTATTTTATGTTCATCCTGCAAATATTTTCTGAAATTTACTAATAAAAAAAAATAAAATAAAAAACCTAAGTAATGAGTTGAGCTTTGAGGGGGAGCTTTCAGGTTAATCTGCAGATAAGGATTTCCCAAGTACACAACAAGATAATGATCAGATGTTACAGCAAGGAGAGTTGCAGCATCTGTTTTCTAGGAGAATGTGTTTCCATCTGAGAATGTCCCTCTTTAGAAAGGATTTGTAACTTCAGCAATGCTTTTTTTTTTTTTTTTTTACTTTTTTATTTTTGTAAAATGCTACAAAAATGAAGCAAACCATCTTAGGTTATTAAATCAGTGAGCCATTTGCTGGCCAGAGCCTCAAACTTACCTTCAGAGCACCTGAAGGCTTCCCCCAGGGAAGCCTGAGGCTCCAGCAGCCCTGGCCAATGCTCTTCTGCAACTGGCTGAGCCTCTGGGTTCAGCAGGTTGGGCCTTCCCAGCCCCACCCCTTTGCCAGAGGAAGCCCTAGTTATGGCCACAGTAATAGTTTCATCTTGACAGCTCTCTTACACTCCCCCATTTTAGTGATTGCAGTAAGTTCCTATAGCAAACCAGGGGATCTACATATGTGCTGTAAGATGGCCGAAAGAATTTATAGCCTTTGCAGCCAATGGTACTAAGTTTGCTCAGGATCATGCCCTTAGTTAGCGTCCTGCAGCAAAAGGACCTGGAGTTTAGCAAGGAAACTCTCTCAGGGATTTATAGTATTGATGACTGTAACCAAGCCTGGCAGCCCTTGGATCTTACAGCTCTCTCTGGGCCTAATCAAAGGCCATTGACGTAAACTAAAACATTTGACTTCAGAGAGCTGTGGATCAAACTCTGCGTCTACACTGACTGAATTTGCCCTCCCCTCAGACACAACCTCACTTTAAATTCTTTTCTTCTGACAGGCTTGTAGCCTCATTCCTCTCTCTTAAGCTGGGAGGGCATTTCACTGCTCTCTATGATGCCCAGAAGTGACTTTTCACTTCTCACAGTGCAATTTCGCATCATACCTGATTCAGTGCAACTGCTGGCTGACACGGAAAGTTCCATCCATGTTTACCTTACGTCAAGTTCAGACATATGATTTTGGCAGGATAATTATACATAAAATTAACTCAATCCAACACATTCCATCCTTCCTCTCAGAAAGGAGCCACTCCTTGCAGCAGTTTTCCATGTTTGCTGTGGATTCGGTAGATGTGACTCTATGTCCCAAAAGTCTCCAGTTCACCCAGGGGCATTATATAAAAAAGCAAATCTAGTTTGGATTAAGGTAGAGAACCCAGATAGAGAAAGCATTAACACTTTTTGTATCATTTTCATTTGAATTCTCATTACTAACATATAGGACCTTGTCCTGAAGTATTAATCCAGATACTGATCCGGAGGTAATTGTTATAATGGATATTACAAGTGTGAATGCTATCCTTAATATATACTATGCTTGCTGTGATTCCTCTCTTTATTTTCATTTTCTCTTAGCTCAGTTACCTGTCAGTCAACCTTTACCATCTTGTTGAAAGGAGCTTATTCTTAATTTTCAGTGAAGTATTCCTGAGCCAATACAGATATAATGTCACAGCAAACAAAGGGGGTATGTCTCCCAATTTCTTTTTTTCCCCTCTTTCTTCTCAGACTGCGGTGTTTCCTTTCAAGTCTAGTGATTAAGTCTTCGTTAGGAAGCTTTTACCACATTCTTTTACCCAGACATTGATGCATATTTTTTTCTTCACTTCAGATAAACTTATTTTAATACAGTCTAATTTAAATGGTGCAAATGTTATTTACTTGCTTACTACTCTCATTTCAAAGTATACCCTTGAACCATGTTATATTTTGAAAATAAACTCCTAGAAGGACCATAATATCTATTATTAACTTCCAACTTCCAGCACTTTCAACTTTCCTTTATGCCACTATGTCTTAGCAAATGTCCTCAGTTTCCCTAGACACTGTAACGAATAATTCACCATGTGTTACCTCTTCTCCGTGTTTTGAAATTAAAAGTTTTATCTCTAGCGACAAGATGTGCAACATTTCTCTCTGACGGATACAGTTCATATGTTCAAAGCTACCCCACTGTTTCAAAGCTCAGATTTTTTGGATTTTGTGAGTTTGGAAGCAGACTTGCATATGAAAATTCCTGGTAATTGTGTACCCTTTGCTGATACTCATTAGCAAAGGTAGTATTCTTTATTTTTCATAGTCTAATTTACTGTTTCAATTTCTGTAATTGGAAACTGTTCAAACTTATTGCAAAATTACTCAAAAAAAAAAATAGCTTACAGAACAAAATTTAGAACAGTCAGTTTTTAATGTGAAGTAGTGAAGTAGTGGTGAAGTAGTTTCCTTTATACAGCTCACAAGTATCCTTACTGAAAAATATTTGAAATTCTGCTTTTTCTCAGTGAAATATTTTACACTTACTGGATAGATTACAACTGATCACATCTGATCTACATCAGAGCAAAACAAGCAACCACTAGAAACCTCAATCCTGTAGGTATTATCAGTGAGCGAAGAGAGCTGCTGATGCCTTTGTGAGAAGATTCACAGGTGGTGAGAAAGAACTGCAGCTTCTAAAATCGCTATGAATCAAGAAGGTTTTTTTGTTGTATATTTTTCATTTTTGCCTTCTATTTTAACTGTGGATAGGACAAGTCATTCAACTTTCGTAAGGGATGCTAGAGGTTTAGACTGTATTCTTCTTATTCACGTAAATGGAAAAATATATTGGAATGTTTTTCTGGTTAATTGGTTGGAAGGAGATGAGGTCCTTGCCACTCAGTTCCTCTGGAAAATTGCTGCTATGTGAATTTTGTGCACTTATGGGTGTGAAATTGTCAAGTTGATGGTAGAAATATGTAACATGAAGTGAGAATAAGTACGACTCTTCATGACAGCAGCACTTTTCATCATTCTTTCTTGAGAGTTAGTTATTCCTTTGTCTTTAGAAAGGAAATATAGTATAAGAATATTCTAGCAATATGCTGCTTATAAATTACATTGCGGGGATTTAGAAGATCAGAGAATCTCCAGCTGGAGTATAAAGGAGGTGGAGATAGGAAAAACACTTCCTTCATTATCATTTATACGGCTACTTCTGGAAATTGATATCTCAAAATAATAATCCCCTTGCTTCCCACTCTCAACTATGACCTCCACAAAGGAAAAAGTCCACGGATGAACTAAGACTAGAAGGAACTGGATAAAAAAATACATATTTTGCAGAGAGTTTTGCCTGTCTTCTTTCTCTTCCATTGCAGCGCTCAACAACTCTGCCCATAAGGGAGAAATTACAGGGGTAGTAGCTTTTTACAGAAGTGGAAGTCCCCCCAGAGACAGATTTTTGTCTGTATCATTCCTGAATTAAACTATGTGTAACTGGCTTCAGTCATAAGTACAATGGGTTCAGCAGCACTTTCACCATTTGGCTGCAGACTGGGATTAGAAGGTTTCCCTCTACTGACCTTTTGTCCCTGGCTATCTGTCAAGTCCCTAGCCTTTCTCTCTTCCCTTTTCCCTCTCGCTGTCCTTCCTTCTCAGACACTGAGATGTACATAAGTGAATCTAGACTGCTGGAGAGAAGAAAAAAAAAAAAAAAGGTGGAGGAACCCTGTGTTTTTCAGAAAGAAAATGTATATGGAAGGAAGTAAAGAAAGTACTGAATGTTTGAAGGGAAGTGAGAAAGATCTATCATTAATAAGGTGAAAACAGAGGACGCATCTCTCTATATAGTCTCCGAAGTCCCCACACTTCCCTAGGGGTCCTTTAACCACTCTCCTGCAGTTTGGGTACGTGCACACACTGATCTTTCAGGAAAGCAGCACCTCAGAAATTCCTGTGGTCCTGCAATGGCAACAATGACTGGCTGAGCTTGTCTACATCACTAAAGAAATACTTGATCTGAGGGCTCCTACACTGTGTGTGGAATAAGCTAATACATGCAGTCTCATCAAATCCCACGCACTTCTATCCCAGTATAGGAATTTTACATCCTATAGACCTGGACTGGGAAACTTATAACCTACTTTCAGCTTTGTATTCTGCCAGATACAGCACAGAAAATCTCTGGTCAGAATAAAGGATATCCAATAGGTTACACTGAGTCTCGTAACAGCTGCTTTAAGACTATTTTGTTTTTCAAAACTTTGAAAGGCTTTTTATGAGCTCAAAGCAGGCAAGAAATTTAAAAACCACAGTGTTGCTGCAGAGAGGTTTTTCTATTTTCCTATCAGTTCTAATTACATGGCTTCTCAAAACAGGTGCTTTCCTTCTCAGAAGCCATGTTAGTTGCGAAAGACCTGGAAAATAAGTGTACCAAGCAGCTGCCTCCGTTACTGAAAACTCACAGATTCACTTACAGTAATTTCCACTTGATTCTGTCTATGCTCTGCTGGAAGAAAAAATAAGGAAAGGCACTGTCTTGCATGCTAAAATCTTTTCTATATCTCCTTATTTACATTGATTTGAAATTAGTATGAAACACTTGTCTTTGTCAGAAACAAAAATTTAAGCTAGATATGAAAGTTGCCTTGATTTTTTTAAATATTTTTATAGGAAAGAATTCTTAGGTCTCAATTTGGGAGTGCAAATTTCGCTCTTGAGTGCAACTGAGTGCACATTACAAGCTTTCCCAGGATATTTTGCTGCTCTTACCTGCTTCCACTGGGTCTTTTGAATCCACGTGTCACATTCATAGCTTCTAAAAATCCTTCCTTTGAACCTTTGCTTTAATTCCTTTTTTTTTCTTTTAATAAACTAAAGTTTGATTCTTTTTTTTTTTAATTGTATCAGTGTATAGGACCAGTGAACAAAACGCCCTGTCAATTTATGTTTGCAATTTGATTGTGAGATGGTTGTTCTCAAAGCTGCTCTGAACTTTTTCCCTTCAGCTATGGAAAGCTATGGAAAAATGACTACTGGATTACTGTTCTCTTATCCAAAATGAAATATTCCCTAAAGAAATATTTTCTCGTGTTCAGAACGCTGCATTTTATCATCTTGAGAGACAGACACCCGGTCTGTCTTCCAGCTTCTATTCTAAAAGGATGAGCTTTACAACTTAGTCACGGGGCTGGACTTCCTATTGTCCTAAACCCTACACAGTCATTTACATGAGTGCAATATGGATACAAAGTGCTACCATATCAGAATGGTTGTACCGTATTGGTCTGAATATAAGGTGAGTTTATAAAAGACCAAAGCAGGGGATGGTAGCGGAAACATTCTACTTCTTGTGTATCTAGATTGAAACTATCTCATCTATTCCACACTTCCTCTATCACCCTCAGCAGTGCCTAACTTAGGCAGAAGGAGATAGGACAATAAAACCTCATTTTGCACTCAAAATGTTGCTGAAAATTCTTTACTGGGGATCAAGCTGCCAGGCAATCCATCAGCGAGGCAGGTAGGCTGTGGGACTCCTGTAGGGCAGATCCCCTTTGGGGAGGGTGGCAGGGGAGCAATGCCTAATATTTACTTTCTGTAATAAAAATAATCATTTAATTTCACTACATTTCTGTAATTTCCAAAATGAGCATTTCCAGTGCTAGTGGGGTGGGCACTACATGGTAGTGTGCAGCTTTTAAGAGGAAATGTAGCCCCTGGTTTCTAGATCTATGAGCACAAGAAATCATTTTATTCTATTTCTTAAAGACTTGTTCACAAAAGGTTTTTAAAGAGTGCAATGATGTGTCTACAGCAGAATAAAGGAAGCGTAATCTTTAGCGAACTGCTAAGGTGTTATGTTTAAGCTGAAGATACGTACATTTCAATCGTGCTGTCTTTCAGTGAAATGGAGTAAATTAACTTCTACTTTATAAATGAATAAAGATTGCTGTAGCTTTCCGTTGTTTTTAAATCTTGCCTAAAGCTGTAATATCCCATGCTAAAAAAGCTGTAATATCCCATGCTAAGATAAGTTATACATACTCTTCCCCCCCCCCTGCAACATATTAAAAAAAAAAAAAAAAAAAAAGAAAAGAAAAGAATAATTCAAGAAACTGTTTTCTATGGACCCGTAAGTTTAATGCTGATGTTACTCTTTTATATGGCTTGTTCAAGATAAAAATGCATTTAAAAAAACTCTTCTTCTGTGCTGCAGATACTGGAAAAACATCATTTTAAAATAGCTACAATCTTGAATCCATGGGAAAGTAACATTCTAATATGATATTGTTTTAATCATTTAGAGTTCAACTATTACAGAACAAAGTATTAAGGAGAGCTCTTGAACCCCAACCTTATTTTGTCGTCCCCCCCCACCATGCTTTGAAAAAAAGATTTCTAAATAAGTGACCATTGCCAACCTGAGCCAGAGGGCAGCATTCACCACGTTATGGTACACTGCAACTGATGAATCTCAACTACTGTTTAACTCTTCTTTCTCTGAATGGTACCAATCAATGTACTGAAAAATGAATTTCCTCATATGGCCTAATGCAGAATCGTTAAGTGTATAAATGACATTGCCATTAGTATTCAGTTATAAATACATTTGAATTTTAAACTGAACATATGCTACTTCTCTGCTTGAAACCAGCAACTTTTGCTTTCAGAAATCATGCTGCAGATCCAAGCAAGCAATAATAATAATACTTAGCATTGAGAATGTCAAAGCTCAGAAAAGAAACAGTATCAATATCTCAATTTGATCCATTAGACGCACATATTAAATAAGTTTCTTTCTTCAGTCCACACAGTGATCAAAACTGATACAAAAATAAACTCCTGTGTCTTAGGTGTGAGCTTGATTTAGTTTCTTAGTTAGTACCTTAGATATTCATTCCAAAATAGGATTTTTTTCATACATTTGTTTTTTTGCTACAAAGCTGTTATTCTCTTTTTCCCTCCCTTGATTATTTTTAAGATCATCTGTCTCAGATTAGAATCAAGTTCTTGTAGCCAATTTAGGCTGGAGAATTCCTTGAGTACTCAGTTATTAGTAACTGCACTTTTGTGGTCCCCTCCCCCACATCCCTGTCTTAATCATTTCTTCTAATAAAATATTTTTCATCAGAAATGTAGGAAAGAATTGAAAGCATTTCTTGGTTCCCAGACGCATTCAAAGTACCTTATTATTTATTAATTGTTATTATTGTTTAAGACAGAACCACAGATAAGATAAACGCATTTAAAAATAATAAAAATGAGTAATGAAACACTTGTCTGCTTCATTTGGCAAAGAATAAGTCTGGGGCTATTATCAAATGCTAGCCATGAGTAGAAGAGAAAGAGAGAGAGAGGAAGGTGAATGTAATGATTATGTGAGGATGCTGTGGAACAACGGGTTTAGCCACAAAGTCAAATCCTGGAGTAACTACGCTGACTCCAGGGGTCATTTGCTTATCTGCATTACCTGGTAGAATCTAGCACTTGCTGGGCTGATTTTGAGAGAATACCTTCAGGTTTGAAGGAGGGTTTCTGAAAAGAAAACATAACCAGAAGTTCACAGATTATGATGATGAGAGAGGTTTCACTGTGTTTTATTTCATGATAAACAGCTAAGATTACTTTGAACCCATTTGCAGCTCACTGTTGACCACCACTTTGAAATTTAAGAGAAACCAAACATATTTCATGATTTTTTCCTAACTCAGATATAAAACAATGGGGTCCCATGGGAAGTTGAACCTGCTGCCTTTAAAGGAGCACATGCTACTTCAAGAAATAAAGCATGAAAGGAAGCAGTGGTGTGCAAATCAAAATAAACCCTTTACCTTTCTCGCTGACTGTGTGCTTAGGGAAAGAACAGACCATAGAGGAAGAATTCAGACCTTTTTTTCTTCAGTTTCTAAAGACAACTACTTTCTCTCTAGATGAGAAAGAAATTCAGTTTTAATGATGGTGGCTGTAGCCTTCCACTGAATGACCTTAATTTTTGTGATCAATATAGGCAGGTGGCAACAATGCTTTCTTCAAGTAACTAATTGCTCAGGATTAAGAATCGATTGCTTTGTTTTATTTACTCTCTTCACTGCTGCATGGGATTCTTCACCTCCTATCAGCTAACAGAACGAGTTCATGGATTGGTCAGCTGCTTTTTCCTTCCTTCCTCTCACCCTTTCCACAGCAGCTTTTCTCAAGGTTCACTGACCAAGGAAAAGGTCCACCCACATCTTTCTCTTTGCCCAATGAACTTAAATTGATTTCTGGTTAGCAATATGATTGAGTTTACCTTGGTGTTGTTTAGTGGTTGTTTTTGTTTTGTTAGTTTTTAATGCTTGCTTTTTCAATCCACTGTCATCTTGCACTCATTTGGGTTTTGGTTTTATTCATCCTACAGGTGACTGCACATAACTTCACCTGAAGCTGTGAGGAATGAGACCTAAGCTTGGGTAAGAGAATCTGAAAAGAAACAGGGATTCTACTGTGGGAGAGTTAATTTGGACTTTTTGTTATTATTTTTTTATATTCTTTTCTTAGAGCATTTATGATCAAATTGAGATTAAGTTAGGCCTCTCTAAACTCTTCATGTGTATTTATGCACTAAATTAACTTGAATTATTTCTATTTTTTGGCAATTTTCACTGCTGGTAATCAATGCAATGCTTACTGTGAGCTCTCTGATCCTGCAAGTTAGCTCAGGACCCAGGCTCAGATCCCAACATTGCAGCATGGCATGCTGCCACTTAAGCACTTCATTATATGTATGGTGACAAGGAACCACACTGTGCCCTTTACAAAAGTTTCAAGGAAATGTGAAATCCCATTGACTTGTCTGCCAATGGAACTTTGCCAGGATCAGGTAGTGAGAAGCATGAGGCAAGTGAGGGGGGTGGCTCCTGGTGCTTCTTGTGTACTAAGAGTAACAATTAAAAAAACACACTGCTTTTGAGAGATAGGTCAGTAAGTTTGGTGTCAAGGAGCTAAAAAGAGTGCCATATGGGGCTGGAAAGCTCTGCAGAGGTTACTAATCAACCTTTTTCTGTGGTCCCCAACCTACTTGGATGACTGTACTTATCTGGATACTGTGCTAATTTTGCAAGTGGTTATTCTTACCTATGGCATCTGTTTATTCTGTATTCACCTCTCAGGCTGCATGTATGAAACTGAGTATCAATGAAGCTGTTGGGATTTTCCACTGTGATTGAAATAATCTCTCCTGATGTTCCACCAGTAGTCTAATTTAATTGCTTTGATTTAAATACTGGTTTAGTGGGAAACGCAGACAAATATAATAACGAAAATGAGGTGCATACTGTACTCGTTTTATGTGTCGTGTGATGTCTGCACTCAACTGTAGCTTTCTAGTAATAAAGAGCAATCTCTGAGTCACAGGGCAGGGACAACTGGTCACCAAGCAAGTTTAGGTGTAAATGTAGGCCTTGAATTCTTTCTGAAGAAGTTTAACATTTTTGTGTAAGCTACATTAGTACTCACTTTAGATTGCACGTTAATAACAGCATGTTGTAATTTCATTTTCAATATTTTTGGGTTCTCCTGTGTTAACAGAAGAAAACTTGTATTTACATAAGTTTATGTAGTCTTTCAAAGAACGTGTATTAATTGTGTGCCAAGAAGGTAAATGTCATAGCTGAAAATGAATTTGTAAAGTTTTCAGTGTAGATGAAAATTGGTATTGTATATAACCATTGCTTAGGAGGTCTCTTCTTTGTCTCTGGTATAAAATTTAGGGGTATAATATCAACATGTCTGATGGAATATCTGTAGTGAAGTCATGCTACAAGCTATGTAAGGCAGTAAGAGACAAGTGTCAATTTAAAATAGAATAGTGAGTAATCACTTAGCTTATCCTTTCCAAGATTTTATGGATATGTAATGAAGATTCATCTTTTTGAAACAACTATTTGTCTTCAGGAAAACGTGTCTTTTATGTGCTTAAAGAGAGATTTACTCTGTAATGCATGAAAGCTAGATGCACAAATGAAATATCTGTTTATAAATTCTTCTGGTCATTGCAGAGATTCTACCTAATTCTTTTAAAAGGAATAAATATGACATAGGTTTTACACAGATGATGGTTATCGAAAGGACACATAACGTAGGCTCCAACTGCGTTTGTAATAGTTCAGATCTGTACATGAAATATGTTCTCTACTTAAGAAAAGAATGAGAATATGAAACATGTTTTGTCTCAGTGATTGCTCGGATTTTCATTCTGTTGATCAGAGTGGAAGAAAGTCTTTTCATCCACTAGCTGTTTTTCTGTTGTTTTCTTTTTCTTTCTTTCAAATTCCCAGCCTCAGTACTTCGCATACTATGTGGGGAGGCTGTATACAATTATATCTTGCTAGTGAAATAAAATATTATAATCCCATTGCATTGTCAGTGAGGTAAAGCACATGATATCTTATTGTTTTAGTTGATCAGCAGGGTGGCCTAGTACAATGAATTCCCTTCTTCTGGTTTTGGTTAATATTCTGATTCCTAAGAGACACAACAAAGAAAAACTATAATAGCAGTAGTCTTTTTCTTTCATCTTAACATGAATATTGTAACAGTGAAGTTGCTCGAGAGAAAGGACAGTGATTCTATGTATCTCCTGAGCAGCAATGGCATCACATATTGTAGTCTAATTCTGTACTGGAATGTTGGACTTCTGTGGTGATAACAGTGAAGGTAGTAAAAACACATTTGATAGTTAGTCACCTCTAATTTAGTTATAATTGTTAACATACTTAAAGATCTCCCTAACTCAAGTCTACTCTGGGGTACGTAACTACCATAAGTTTTAATATTTTAGCTCTTGGAATGTGCCATTGTGGACAACTCCTGTCAATTATTGCAAACATTTCCACAAAAGGGCAAAGGGTTCTGGATTTAATCTACAACATTTTTTTCTTTTGTCCAAGGAGAGAAGCCAAACCACCATAAGACTGAGTATTTTCTCAGAAATAAGTCATAGGTTTCCTCTGCACCTCCTGTATTTGGTAAGAGTGCAGTTGTCTCCTCTCTTGGCTTGGACAATCAGAAAGCAAACCCAGAGCATCAACTTCATGTTATCCTGCTCTGTATGGAAACAGATCCCTGCTACCAGTTAGAGTTTTAGCTCAGGCCATAGTGGTTAATTTTTGATGGAACCCCTTGTTAACACATTCGCAGTACATAACTAATAATAAGGAATTAAGTAAGATGATACAGTCTGTTCTCAGTGCCCCCTTTTTTCCTCAGATGCCATGAAAGAAAAAATGTGAATTTCATAGGTAAGAAATGTATTCCCTCAGCTCTTTCTTGTGCTCCTGAGGCAGAGGACTGAACAAATCATTCTGCAAAACCTTTCTGAGGCATGCTCAAGTGGGCACAAGTACCCACACTACAATCTCAGTTTAGGGCTCAGCATCTTGACTAGCAATTCAGATTAAACACCCTAAAGTTTGTGGTGCTTAAAGGATGGGATCTCATGGAGCACTTGCCTTGAACATCATAGTGGTGTCCTTCAGTGTTCACAGTACCAGCTGCTCCCCCAGCCCAACCTCCCCCTCCCCTGCCCACCTAGAGGAAGCAGTGTAGCAGCCCTGCTTCTGGGAAGGGCTTTAAAGATCGGCCTCACTGCAGTTCTTAAGAGGTGGGGGGAGCCTGTGCCCTTCTGAGGCCACGGAGCAGCAGCAAAACTATATTCCTGAGTCTATAATAGATGCAAATTGTGCAGATGAAGGAGAGGAAGCTCTAACAGCCGTTGAATGCAATCTGTGAACACTACTGTTTCATTTATAGTGATGCTACCTAGGCATTTGCACTTAAAAGGAACAATAAAGAGGTGTCAGAACAATCTCAAGGCTGCAGAATTTAAACTGCGGCAAAGACATTTTGAGCCATATGAAATGTTGCCTGCATCTGCTTTTTCTGTTAGTTTTTGTTTTTACTGAAGGCTGTTCTAGTTCTCCTTGTTTTATGACACCGAATAGTTCAGTTGCCTTCAAAGACCCAAGATGCAAAGAAGTGGGGAAACAAATTAAGTCCAAACTGCAGTGACTAGTGAAAACTGCACAAAGTATGTCACAACTCTTCTTTCTCTATTTAGTTTTGAAGTAGTTCTGCAATACAACTTTAGATGGTTGATTCATGAACTTGCCAGCCAACCTCTAGCAGATAGCTGTAGAGTTACTGTAATGTTTCAGTGTTTATCTTGCTTACGGGACAAAGGGCCAATCCTCAGATGATGGAGCCTTTGTAGGTATGCGCGTAAGATGCTGAGGATCTGAGCTGCCGTTGCCGTTTAATCTTCTGATTTGGAGATAGGAGTTTGGCATAAGTGAGGCATTGCAAACTAAAAAAAAAAAATGCAAAAGAAATACCTAATGGATGTCAAACAACAGAAAGTTAATGATTAACAAAGAATACAGGGCTTACATTTAGTGTCCTGTTAAAGCACAAAAAGCTGTGATTGTGAGCCTGATTATCTGTGTTATGGTTTAACAGCTGCAAATGTGAAAGCAGTGTGTGTAAAGGAAAACAACGAAACAAGTATTTATTATTGTCATATTACAACGGATGTTTTAGCTGCACTAATCTTGCTAAGTGAGAGCAAACAGCTTTTGAGAAGGAACAGTCTAAAAAGAGATAGTTTGTACCTATTGATACTTGATTTATTTATTTATTTATTTTTGAAGTTGTAGAACTATATGAATGTTAGAGTAAGATTGGCTTTGTAGCTACAGCAGAATAAAATGCATTATAGGATCTGTTGTCATTCGGGATGTTTGAGACTTCCTAGGGGATACTGTTACCTGATTTTTATTAATATAATTCATTTGAATGCCATTAGTGTTCAGAGGAACTTACTGAGACTCATTCGTAGTAATCTAGCCATGTCCCAACGATCTCACCGTTTAAATAGACAAGATAAGCAAATTGCAGGTAAATGTCCCTCAGCTGAAGACAATTCTGGCTGCCTGACTCCTTGTCCTGTATTAATTTTAGTTTGTTTCTTTATTGCCTTCAGTAAAATGAGAATGTGCTGTTCTCATCTTTCAGAAAACTTACAGCATAATTAATGACAGTAAAGTGCTTTAAGAGCCTTCTTACTGACATATCAGAAGTTCAAAGTGATAGCATTTTTCATATAATATGGATTTGAACTGCGTAAGTCTTTTGAATTGGTAGCTTTTTGTAAGAAATGTATTTCCCAGGGAGATGGAGCAAGAGTATTTGTTTTAATAGTTCTCTCTGCATGTGTCTGTACATGTGAGTGAACAAGAGATCATGCAGGGCAAAACATACCATAAATGCTGTAAAGTCTCATACAATTGTGTCAAGCAGTAAACCCAAATGAACTTGCAAAGTCATGCACTAGCTCAATTTTGGAAAGGAAAAGCTGGCTTTGAAGCCAACTAAATCAATCCCCAGTTCAAATTAAATTTGGAGTATCCTGTGAAGCTCCAATACACAACTCCAATAACAATCAGCACTTAAGGTGCAGGCAAATAATGTTTCATTTAAAAGAAATTGAATGAGGATTACTGAAAGAGAAAGTTTTTGGTGCTGTTTTGTCATTAAAGTCAAATTGTAGCATTATTGTCTTAATCCCATATGTCTCAATCATCTCCTACTCCTTCTGTCTCTTTAATGCACAAAAAGCCCCGTGCATGGTTGGTCTTGTGTCTTCATCTCATTAAAGTCTTGCCATGCAAATGTATCATAAGTGTTGCCTGAAGACTTCTGTCTCATGCAAAATTTAGTTTAAACTCTACTGGCATCAAATAATTTGTTATGCACAAACCTTCTGTTTGGTTTGCTGATATTCCTTCTTAGTTGGCTCTCATGGTGATTCATTATCTTGTGATATAGATTTCCAAGTATCATCTTTGTATTGATTTTTATATCTTTAATAACCACTCCACAGAAGATGGCTCCACTTGGTGTCATTGATCGCATCAAAAATTCAAGGCTTACAGAAATACTAGAGGGCTAATTGGTAGCAGAACATTTCAGACTTAATCTTAATGCAGTCTTAATCTTCTGCGCTAACCTTACTTGAAGATTTCCTTACCGAGGCTAAAGGGGTACTAGTGAATAACTGGAAATTACCTGGTGAGAGCAGGTAAGACCATGAGGACTGTAAATGTGGAAAACAGAGATAACAAAGATCAGATTTTTTTGTCTCTCTCACTCTACCCAAGTATCTTCCTAAAAGAAAAAGCAGTACATAATTTTCCTAGCTATGTGATAAATGCAGGTTTATTATGACGCGTATTGTGCAGCAGGCCAAATGCAATTGAGTTTCTGACTTTCATTAAATAAAACAATTGTCTGACAAGTTCAAAAATATGCTGTAGGTTTCAGTCTTTTTCAAAGAGCAATGGTGAAAGATAGGCAATTTTCATCTTAATTTCTGTGTTAAAAGGTCTGTAAATGAGCACTTATGACAGTCAGGTCTTGCCTAAGTGTGAATTTAGAGTATTTGTGAAGGTGGGCCAAAACAGCAATCTGGATGTCCTTCAGTATGTTTAATTTATTCTAATGAGTTGTTTAAGGCTTTTATCCTTTGTTACAGACTTTCAGCAATGTGATCTGTCAATGACAAGGACGTGATATGTGTGTCCATACTTATTCATGACTGCATTCACGACACTTTTTCACTAAGTTATAATACAGGATTTTGTACTGCTGAATTATATTCTAAAACTTCAAAAATCTGAAAATAAGCACTAAGACACCAGGGAAGGTTTCTTCTATAGAAAATCCAGTGATAGACAAAGGATGTGCAGAGACAGCAACACATTAAAAGTAGGAAAGATAATTTATCAAAAAAAGTCACCCATGTAAGTTGTTAAAAAGCTGCTTTTATTTAAAGTAAAAAATAAAAATTAAAAAAATAAAAAAGTGTCTCCCAACAGCCACATGTTCTATGGATTAAACATAGCAAGGCAGATTGTCCAGCTAGTATTAGGAGTATCAATCAGGGCTACTCAATCAATTCTTGCCAGTAAAAGGCATTGAGACAGCACTAAGTCTGCTAGATCAGTCAGGCACTGCATGCCATCTGTGCAATGGGAACTGCCTAGTATGTTTCCTAAAAGATGGGAACAGTTAAAAACACGGGATCTCCCGTAGGAACGTGAGGCATATCATATGTCTGGGACATTGATGACAATAGGAATAAGCTGTATTCATAGACTAGGTTGGAATAATCTCGGTGACTTTTTAAAAAATCTCTGCTTATGTCTTTGTCCGTACAAAGTCTGTGTAGTAAGCAGACCTCCTTTGCACCAGACCTTATAAAATCTGTCAGTTTATAACTATTTTTTTTTTAATGAACAACCTAAATTTGGAGCTGAGTATAAGAAACTCACATTATTCTCACAAAGCCCAATCGAAAACACATTACACGGTTAATGCATCCATATACCACTCCTGCCTTTATTATGTTTCTGTTGTCACTCTTGGACTGATAGGAAATTGTCAACATCAACCAAATCTTCTCAAACAGAAATCTAACAGTTCTTTTCATTTCATTTTTATTGTGTTCATGACTATTACCTGATTGAGGAATGTATTCATGGAATAAACCAAGCAGTCAGGGAAAAGCTATTGCCTTATTTCCAGGGAGAAGGCCAGAAAAATAAAAGGTCAGGCTGTTCACTACCTGCTCGCTATGGTGAACTGTGATTCTCAGAAGTTTTATCCAGCCCTGCAGAGCAGTTCTGATGAATTTTAATTATGAATATATTCCTTAGCCATCAGGATAGCTGATGGGATTTATGGTTTGGCCCAGGATCAAGAGGCAGGCTATTCAACGAGGCAGTAGTAAAGACAGAATGTAGTCCAAAATTACTGAGTTCCAGCCTTGTATTTTCCTTCTTCTTTGTTTGTTTAGAATTGCTGTCATTTAATAACAATAATAATGAGATAAAAGGTGATACACATCCAGTGACATTTAACGTGGAAATCATATACAAGATACATGCACTCTCTGTCTACCGGTAAACAAACAGAAAGCTGCAACATACTGATTAAATTTAGGTGGCTGAATACTTTTGTACCTGATTTCAAACATAACACAAGAAACATCTCCTCTTTGCCCCCTGCAGCAATGTAATAGAAAAGGCTCTGAAAAGAAGTGTCAGAACAAACATGATCCAGATGTTTACCTCTGCTTTCTGTCCTCTTTGGAAAAACTTTTTTTTTTTTCCTAGCTATTTTCTTAATTTTCAAAGATGGAGTGAAAATGATCAAAAAAGCAGACAAAAGTAAAAAGCTGAAGAGATTGAGTTGTTTGTTTCCATTTCTAGAAAAAAAAAAAATATTCCATTCATTGTTTTGTTTCCAAAATACTTCAAGTTTTGGAAGAAAAGTGCTATGATCTCCTGCATTAGTTACGTGCTATGAGAAAAAGGGATAATTTCAAAGTTTCAGCTTTTAGTAAGCATTGGTCTTCAAACACATCTCTCACTTTGTCCACCTGCCAGTGTTCATAGTTCATGACTTGTAGCTGTGAGGCCTGGTGTGCTGCAGGACATAAGAGTAATTCCCATTGATTTCAATGGGTATTACATGCATCCTGCAGTGGGAGAGTAGGACCCTCAAGTTTCACTGAATAGCAAATAGTCATGTAATATCCACAGGTCGTCTTCTTGCACTGCAGGGTATGTTGAAGTCAATGGGAGTTTCTTGTTAGATGCTGTGAGGGGAAAAATGTATCCTTATATGATAAATCTGTCCATTCAGTTGTTGCATTTAAATGATTTTTTTGAAGATCCCATTAATCTTGCTTTTTCTACACTTTTCTGTATTAGCTTCTGGCCTCCTTTCTTTGACTTTTTTTTTTTTTTTTTTTAAATAATAACCTCAAAGAAAACATGTTTAAAGCAAAAAATCAAGCATGGTGATTTTGTAAATTCAGTTTTCTGCTATTTCTTCCATTAGCATGGATGCCAAGCAATCCTTTGTAAACGACAAAATGTGGTTATACTTGAGGAAGACTCTGCTCATACTGGCTATCTCAGCCCAGCTATTTCAGTACTGGGGTGATGGACCTAAAGTGGTCTAAATAAAGAACTAGGAGTTGGACATAGGTCACCCCAAAAGTAATGCCTCCTATTTATTACCATGGAAAATACAACTGATTCAAAGAGCACAATAGCTCTACCTGATAGAACAAATTGTCAGCTAAAAAACACTGTTTTTCAACATAGTCACCACCACTAGCTATGCATTTTTGCCAGTGATGAACAAGAGCCTATATGCCATGCTCATAAAATCTGTACCAGCGGAGGTGATTCACTGATGCCTTTGCCATTGCTGAAACACCACCTGCTACTTCACTGTGCTGACATCCACTGTTTGATCTCCATAAATATCCAGTGGATGCCGTTTTTCTGTGTGGATGAATTCAGCGATACACTTTTGCTTCATATGTGCTTCCATGTTAGATGCTATTGTGTCAGACTGTCCCTCAGCTGCAGTCAGTCACACAGCAACAAAATGTAATGGGATTTTGGCAGGAGGGTTCAACCTCTACTGCTATAACACCAACATCTGCCTCTGACATTATGGGCCAACATAATAAAATAGGAAATACTGCTTTCGGAACAACTCTTATAGATACAGAATTTGGAATCTGTGTCCCAAACTTTTTTTCTTCTGGCTTGGATTTGGAGACTGAGTACTCATCAAACAGAAGTTTTTACCCAAAGCAAAATTCAAAAATCTCTTGCATTAACATCTTATAACATGAGCAGAAGGAAAGGGTTTCTCTCCCCCTGCTCCCCCCCAGCCCCACCTTCTCCTACTCCTCCACCCCCAAGTTCTCTCCTTCCTAGTTTGAGAGCAGAAAAGAACTTAAGAAATCTGGGCAGTCTATCAGTTTGCTATGGTTCATTTTAGCTAATCCAGACATCCAGCACAGCAGGGGGAAAACTGCTGTATCTAGTGAAACAAGAGCATGAATAATTAAAACTCTCTTATTAATGAACTTCCAGTCGTTATGTAAATGAAACTGATTTCAAGTCTAATTTGTCAGCCTGAATTCTTTTTCTGTTCTCCTTTTGTCTACGACAAGAACTCATCATAATGGACTTGATAATAAAACACTGGCAGACATGCTGTGTGCAGTGCCCATCTGAGTTAGAGCTTTTAGCATAGTTAATTGATACAGTTACTGCCGGATAAGTCCATAAGGCATTTTGTATGGCTTTATGTTTTACAAGCTTCCCTTCCCCCTCTTCCTCCCCCCCTCCTCCCCCAAAGTTTTGACAGTACCAGCTATTCTTTGTGCATTCCTCATTACCATTTACCTTTACATGAGGGGTGGCTTGCAATTACTGGCTGGTAAATAGTTTCCTTCGTATTTCATGTGTTGTTCAAAGACAGCAGAGTTCAGAAGGGTCTGTGGGAAGGGAAGTCTGTAGTTATCAAACAATGGGTAACAGTCATCAAGAGAAAGAGCTTGTCAAAGCACAAGGCTGCCAAGCACTCGGTCCTTACCCCATTGTCTTGGATCAGGTGTCAGTCATCATCCTGACCACTGTATTTACTTTGCTATGAAATAACCAGCATGGAAATTGTGCAGAAAGGACGGACTCTCAATCTAGGGAAGTAGAGAGAATAATATCCAAAGAAACGCTGAATTTTAACTTCTATACTTGAAACAGTACATACTTTGTATTTGTCAAGGCAATCATAGACAGTGAAATTCATAGTGAAGTTTCTAAGCCTGAGGATTTATCCACAAAATGTAATTTTCAAATCATGATCATTTGTTTTAATGTCCTCTTACTTACATGTCCTATAATCTTCATTTCTTCTTTTTCCTTTTTTTCTTTCTTTTTTTCTTTCTTTTTTTCCATCTTGTCAATACATTCAACACATTTTGGCCTATTAGTTCAGATGCATATTGCCAGGATCAAGTATTTTTACAGGAAAAATATTCCTATGAGAAAGATGCCTTGCTTCAGAAAGTAAGGAAGGAGAAAAATATGAGCATATATTTGTGTATATACGTTGTACTGAGAAATGAAGCACCAAAATGAGATTTTAAGAGGAAAACAAGAAGTTGCAATGTCTGCAGTCTCCTGGCACTAGTCTTGGTCTGGTACCAAGAAGGGGGAAACTGACCATTTTACTCATTAGAGAAATATAAACTAAGGATTGTTGGTTTTATCTTGTCAGAAACAACTCATTTCTTTGTTTGCCTTTTTGTTTCGTGGGTCTCTCCTCTCCTCTCCTCTCCTCTCCTCTCCTCTCCTCTCCTCTCCTCTCCTCTCCTCTCCTCTCCTCTCCTCTCCTTTTCTTTTCTTTTTTCTCATTTTGTACACAATATTTTTTTTTTTTTTCATTTTGAGCCAGTTTTCCTTTATAGGGGTTGCTGGTTCTACTGGTATGAGATTGAACAGAGGTGACAAATTCTATGTAAAAGAGGGGAGGAAACATGTCTCAAAGTTTTGTTCTCTCTTTTTTTCTTTCCCTCCGCCTTAGGTTTTCTCCTGTGCCATCCCTGTGCAGTGATCTAACATACATACTGGGAATCCTTTAGAATTACTTTCTGCAACATTTGTAAAGTAGACTGTTATATTGGTCCCTCTCCAGTCTGGTGGGTTGAGTCAGAGGTCTGCACGTTGCCAAGGGTGTGGGGGACCTGAGGCAACATGTGCAGGCCTGTTTATCCACCAAGCCTGACAGGGTGGGGGCTCGCATATGGGCCTCAGGCCTGGCCTAGGGGGGCTGCTGGGGACATCTCTGTTCTCTCACTTCTGTGAATTTCTTTGCTTCCCTGTGTAAATTGTAAAAGGTCATCAGGGAATACTGTGCAGTTTCTGCTAAAGGAGAAAGAGGGTTCAAAAGCAGCTCCGTTCTGTCGCACCTTGAGCTGGGAAGTACACAATGCTTTGAGCACTCTGTCAGAGGAGCGTGGTGCACTCGGTGTGTGTTAAAGCTGCTGTGGGAATAGTGCTTGTTGAGAATATCTATGAGATGCATATTTGGAGGATGGCTCTATCTGTGAGCCTGACTTTATTTTTACAGCAATAAGACTTAAATAAGATACTTGCTGAAGCTTTAAAATGTTCTTGCAACATAAACATAATGTAAAATCTAATTTCACTCTAAGGCTAGAGTTGAAAAGGAGTGAAAATGTTTCCATGTTTCAGAAGAACAAGTTTTGTGTTACACAAAGCAGGTGTTTATAGAACGCTTCATTTTAATTCAGTGTAGCTAATATCCCAGTTCACGTTGTTTGGAGTAGTAACAGTGTAACACAGAGCCCTAGCAAAGATTTACAGGTTTCCTTTAGGTCAGTAACAGCTGCTATAAACACGTTGGGCTATTTTATTATTATTATTATTATTATTTTAATATTATTCCACTCCATCTACATCTAGTAAGTGGAAGGGAGGGAAGGGGGAGAAGGTTAACAGTTTTTACAGTTTAGGCTTTTCTTTTTGTCACAGTTAAACTAAATATACGCAGGTGGCTAGGTGGCACTGTGGATTAATGTACTTCTGAATTAATGTGCTTGGAGTGGCTTGTATCACCAAGTGAGCAAATCTGAAGTACGAGCTCTCTTCCCCTCCTGATTCACTGTTTATGCAGTTCTATTTGAGTTGTATTATTGTTTGTATTAAAATCATAAGTCCAAAAGAATGAGCATTGTGCAAGAAGTAAATCAATGAACCTGTATTTTGGAGCTCTTTATATTGCTTTGCAGTCACTATGCTGAAACTTGCTATTTCTTTAAACTGTAACATAGAAAAAGCCACAGGAACTGTGCAAACTGGGTGTTTTTGTTAGCATGCTTTGAAAAAAAAAAAAAAAAAACCCACAAACATCTCAGGTTTTGGACACAGATTGAGTAAAGAACAAAAACAAGTACTTGTCCTGCACTCTGGGAACAGTGAGCACTACAAGAGCACTCCAGGCTGTGAGCTATGGGTTGAAGCAAGAGGTATTCAGAGTCCTAGGCCATAACCCTGCTGAAATCCAACCATGCCAAGCTAACAGGCACACATTACAGAAAGCTGTATATAAATTGTGCCTCTTTGCAAACGTTTTTGTAATGTATTTTATGTTTTAGTTTTTCTTTTGTCTTTCAGAGGTCATCTTTCCACTGCAGTAATTAATAAGCATAACTTAAACAGCAACTTGGTAGAAAAGTTCCTGGTTGCAGTAGTGTCTAATGCCAGATGAATCTTCCTTATCTAAGATGTTTCACCCATTTCAAATATTTTGCTCCTCTAAAAAAATTGAAAAACTCGTGTAACAAATAGAAATCAGTTTTTGCACATTCTCAGCCTCCTCAAGTCAACTCCAGAGATAATAATCACTATAGGGATTTCTGAAAGGTAATTACTGTATATTGCTTAATTATAGTTTATTAAGATCAAACATACTTAAGTATTTAGTTGATGTAACAGGAAAACACAGTCTGTGTTTATAGTTTTTAATGCAAACAGTGCAATCTGCACTGAGGCTTAAAAAAAGTGTTTTTTAGGATACAGCAAGCTACTAAATTAGCCACCTTCCCCTTTGTAACATAAAATACAGTTTCTGTGACCTAAGGCAGCAGTACTTTATGATGCATGATATTTACTCATGTTGCTACTCTTTCTAGTAAAGTTGGATGTTGTAACAGAGAGGAACTGGCAAGGTACAGAGTACCAACTGCAAGATATTTTTTCATGTACACTATTAGTCAAAGATGTGTGCAGTTGGTTAAAGAAACATCTTTGTGAAGAATTAAGTGCCTATAAAAAGCAAACTAACTAAGAAAGAGGTACTGAACATCTGAGTAGATCTGTTTTCCTTAAACTGAAAATGAAAGCTGCCACTTCTGGAAAGGCCCTTGTAGCCAAGAGATTTCACAGCAGTTCAGTTAAAGCCTAGCTAATGAATATAAGTTACTTCAGTGGATTTTAGCTGACTTTGAAATTAAAGTCTGAAGCTGCTGGATGCTGCTAACAGAGCTAGACTACAGCAAAATGGACTTAATAAACTCAATTGTGCATTTAGATCCCTAGTGAGATTTGCCTTCCACCCATGACCAATTGGTATTATTTTTTCGGTGACTGGTACTTTTGTCTGTGAGACTGGGATTTCTGGGAGTGATTAGCACTTTTCAGCAGTGATTGACAGGTTGTAGCAGCAATGAGACAATAGGAGGAATCATTAGGAATTCAAATGCAGATTTTTGTTTGCATGCTTTAGGACTGATTTGAGTAGAAGTGAAATCTGGATATGAGGGCAAAAATCAGCTATTATTTCATCCATTTTTATAAAATACAAAAAAGAGGATATACAATACCATCACATTATTGTCAAACAGGATTCTCCTACCACATGAGTTTTCTTTTATCCTGGGGAGTCCTATCTGCGTTCTTTGTGTGAGAGCTTTAAGTATATGTCAGATGTAACAAGATGCTGCTGTAAACCTTTTAGAGTTTGTAGTTGAAATACTTCATACTGAAGAAAAAGCACATTTAAGACAGCAAATTGTACTATTATTCTCCAAAGAAAATGTGTATATTGGTGTTGCAGTGAGGTTTGGTAAAACTCTCTATCACTGCTAAACAAGAGACTATGGGGAAATAATTATAGTGACTAATTCCAAGTATTGACCAGCAATTGATAATTAGCCATAAATCATTAGGAAATAATACCATATCAGTGGTGTGAATTATGTAAATGTAGTAACTGTGTCCTGAGATACTGTTTCTGAGTGTCTTATAAGTGATTTTTTTATTCAGATTATAAATTTAATATACTGTACATGACAATTTAATCTTGTTTGGCATCAAAGCTACCAAGATAATACAGAATTATACAAGCCTAATCAAAGAGGGAAAAATCAGATGAACATCATTATTTTGGAGAGCTGGTTTAATGGGAGTTGACATTTTCAAAAGAGCATGGATTCTTTCTGGTGTTTTTTTTTTCCCTACAATTAATCTGAATTAGGTTTCTGAAGCAATAGGCTAACGGAACAAAACACTGAGATCACAAATGTAAAAGTGAATGTGAAAGCGCACTTCATATCTTATAAGGTGTTAAATGTTTAAAGTATGATTTTGTACAGCCAATACTGTTAACTCAGAAAATCATCATTTGGGATTCATATTCACAAACTGTGTGCTTTTCAGGGCAAGGTATGTATTTTTTGGCGTCTGATTTAGTTCTCAAGTTTTCATCATCTTTTCCACTCGTGTCAACAGAGAGGTCTGTAGGTGTGGTATTTTTTATCTTATTAAATTTGTATTATTATAACAAAAAAAAAATGGCTAACGTAAACTGCACAGAAATTTTTAAACCTGATCAACAATGAATTTTAAAGAGCAACGGGAAAAACCTTCGCTGAATGCATCAGATCTATGCGGTTTTTTTTCTGGCACATATGATGAAAGGTATTCCAGAATTACTCAGCTATTGACACAGTTTATTTCTGGTGATATTTTATCCCACAAACTACATGATGTTCACAAGATGACCGTTTTACTACCTAGAGTTTACAAAAGGCTTGATATTTCATTAATAAGAAATAGGTATTGTCATAAAGCCAGTCAGTTCCTGGGTGGCAACGCAGTGTCATTTGGAAAAGCTTGTTAAAATGCCAGATAGGGCATGCTGGTGCCAAGCTGATGAACCCAAATAAATCTGCTGTAGCACAGCACATGAGCACATAGCATAGCAGTGCGGCGGCACAGTGCCTCCGCATTAGTGCAGGAATGGTTTCAGCTCTCCTCTCCTGCCTTCAGATTTTCATTCTTATTCTGGGTGACAAAATCCAATTAATAAACAGAACCTTTGAATTTGCTTTTAATATTCAGCACATATTTGTCTCCCACTGAAGTCAGTAACATCTGCTAAGGGCTTTACTGATTTAGTACCTAGAGGGATGTAGTGACATCAACATTTGCACAGTATGGATAGCAATGCTTCGGATGAATAGATAAGGTGGAAAAAGGGGGAAACTTAGGATAGGGGAAAGAGAAGGAGGGACAAGTTTTTGCTGGAGAGCCTGGCGGTGTCCCACAGCCCAGCACAGATCACCTGCTGCTGCTGCGTGAGCGGTTCCTGCTGCTTCTCGGGTTGCACCGCCCTGCCTGCCCAGCCTGGCAGCACGTTCAGCACTCTGCTTGCAGGCCAATTAGAAGAAGATACTTGCCAAAAAAAAAAAAAAAAAAAAAAAAAAAAAAAAAAAGCCAGCACTTCAGCATCAACATTATTTAAAAAGAAAGAAAAAAAAAAAAAAAAGCACCAAACTTGCTTGCCAGCTCAAGCCTCCCTCCGCCTCATTTTTAGTGAAGAGCAATTCCTACCTATTATAATCGTGATTTTTTCTTTTAACTGCTCTGCATTTCTTTATCCTTCTTTTGTGTGGCCTTATTCATACCTCATTAAGCGATTGGCTTATTCTCATTTTTCCTTATGTGAATTATTTTTTCTGAAAAAAAGAATTAAAATAATTCTGAGTACTCCTTCTGCTCCTCCTGCAATAGGATCTAGGCATTCTAAAGGGAAAGATATCAACATGATATAAAATAATGTAATTTTTAAATAACTCCAAGATGAAGTGGACATATGGTATGAGATAAAAACCCTGTAACCTAACCATATAGATATTTGGATTCACACTGCCTTTCCCTGGCTCTGACAGTGCTCTGTATGGGAAGATAAGGGCAGACTTATAAGGCTATGATTCAGTAGAGGCTATTTCGACAAGTTTCCTCTCTGAGATTCTGTTCATCAACCTCTAATTAGCACTTCATCGCTTTCAGCTTTGTGTCACCCAGCTGGCTAGAGGAAGATGACACCTCCAACTTGAACTGGGCTTTTTTCCATTTTCTTGGAGCTCATCAAGACATGTGGTGCTTTCTTAAAGTGCAGCTGGTGCTGGCACTTTCATTGTAAATTTAAATCACTGTGTTTGGAAAAAGGTGATAAGAACAGTTTGTTTCATGTCCCTGGTGTTTAGCCTGAGGCAATTCCCAGCAAATATATTCAACGCTCCTTCTGGTTTGATCTGCTATACTTTTTCTATTATTATTATTAATAACAATAGTAGAAAGTATGCGCCTAAAAGAATACTCTGCTCAGTGTATGAATTTATTCCCACAGTCACTGAAGTTTAAAAGAAAACAAAAACACTTTAAACTTCGATTTAGATAAATAGCAAAAATATGAACTTGGTCTCTGTATATGTTTGGAGAAAGGGGAGTCAGATTTTTGCAAGGTTTTCTCTTTGATCAAAACTTAAATGTTATGGAGAAAAAGACACTTCATTTTTCTCTATTTTATATTCCAATCTAGTGCTCGTGATAGAAAGTATATAGTTTATTACATGTTTATGCTGCCTATATGATTGTTACTGTACTTATGAGGTAGTGCTTCTGAACAGTGGTTTGAAATAATACTTCATATTCCCAAATAACTCTAAAGTACTTATGTTTATAAGAACGTGTAAAAAGCCAGCTTCCAACATGTTTAATTGTCCACTGCATTCAACTCTTACATGGTTTTTTGTGTCTGTTCATACTGTTAAGACCTGAAATTATTCTGATTAATTGCTATGTTTTCTTCACTTTAAATTTTGTGTGCCAAAATTAGTACAGCGTTAAGAAAATACACATTAACTTCTCTATTGCTAAAATTCCCACATTATTCTGTAAAGCTTTCTTTTAAATACATACCCTATATTCACAATGAAGAATACAGAATCAATGAAACTACAGAGATTCCATCTCAAGAGAGCAGCTATTGTGTATTTACCTAAGGAATCTTGGACACTTTTCAAACCCACCATTTTTTTTTAAAGGTGTGGGTTTTTGTTGTTGTTGTTTGGTTGGTTTTGGTTGTTTTTCTGTATAATAGAAATAAGAATTCATAGTTGTTTGTTTTCCTTGCAGTGTTTTTACAAATTCTTATCAGATGTCAACATAACCTTTAGAGATAAAACTTAGATTAACAAAAATTCTATCAAATTTTTACTGAGCTTCCCTGATTTGCTGCTGTGCTTTTTAATGCTGTTTAAGATTTAGGTTGCAAATACTGCTGCACCACAATAAATGTCATTAAAAGTATAAGTGTATCTTATAATGACCGTAAAGAAGAAGCACAGGGTTGAGCCTTTCTTCCTCCAGTAAGGTAGAAATGGAAGTATGAGAGAAATTTACCTAGATCCAACTTTTAAAAACTGAGCGAACACATGGATTAGATCTAATTTTATGTTCTGACTAATAGTTCCAGTGTAAATTGCCATATTTTCATTGATAGAAATGAAGCATATGTAGATAATGGCACAATTCTGTATTTATGATATTCCATTTTTCTATAAATATAGATGTTCAGTGATTATCAATAGAGCTGCTTATTAAAATTCAGACTTTGATACAAAATTATGCCATTTTGTCTTAATATTTGAAAACCTAAAAATATCTCCCCAGTTCTCTGAAAATCTGTATTTTGGCATTTACATTGAGCAGTTTATTGCAGTAGGAAATATTTCAAACAGAAGAAACAAATTGTCCCATCAAAGTATTCTAATGATTCAGAAGATTATTTTTTTCCAGCAAACCAAGTAGTAGGAAAGAAGTTTAATGAAGGGTATAGTGCTGTGTTCCCACTGAAGGTGGGAAATAGCTGATTATTTCCCCAAGTTTTTCAGAATCAGCCTTGTTAGCAATAAGATCAAACTCAATTGCAGCCTTGCAGAATTGATATCCCCTTTACTGCATTCTTTATACAAATGGTTTTACATTGTGAAAGGTTTCCTTTAATGATTGTTTGCTGCTTTGACAAAGTAGCTAATTGTCACTACCCTATTCATCTTAATTCAGACTCATTAGCCTTCATTTTTGCTCCCTGCTCTTCAGTAGCTACTGCAGGGGCCTTGCACAGTTATCATCCCCAGCAACACAAAATGCTTTTGCTGGAGTGCCACAGGGAGCTTACTTTTGCTAACTGCCAAGTAGATACAAAGTAAATGGACTAGCTCTGCTCCACATACTATAGGAGCTTTTTTCTGGAGCTTTCACTACTATGTTCCCACCCTAATCCCCAAATTCCCTTTTCGTTGTTTCCTCTGCCTTGCTGCTAACTGTTCTAGTACCCCTGACCTGAGCACTGAGCTCTCAGGGCTCTCAGGTTAAGCCTCCTGTTCCTCCAGGGTTTTGGAGGCTTGATATGGGCCAAGGTATAGCCCAGAGAGACATCTGTGACATGGGGTGAAGGGCTTTGACTGAGCCCCTGGCTTATGCATTGCTCAGTGTGACCAGACAGAGCTGACTGAGTACATGGAGACTCAGGCATGGGGGAAGCCTCTCACTGATCAGCAAATACACCCAATCAGTGCAGTTGTGTGGGCAGGGAGTATGAGGCAGTAGGTGCATGAATCTCACATTCACTGGGTGGGACTTGTCAGGCCTCTGTCTTTGCCTCTGTCTTGTCCTGGTTTTGTGCCATTGATATAAAGCTTTAGATGGCAATTCTGTGATTCCACCCTCCAGTTTCCAAACAGAAGATTAGTTAGATTCGTCTTGCTCCCTGGATTGGTGCTACTTCTCCATCTCTCGGCAGCTGTCAGAACAAAGGTATTTTATAACCTTTGTGTCAGTATAAATAGTTATGTGAATAAGATTTCCTTGCAGTAGTCACATATTTTAACTCTCCCTGTGTAGTGCACAGCAGTCAGTCTTTCTGAGTATGGCTAATACGTAGGATTGGATGAAGAGGTCTGCATGCATGGACAATTGTTGATAAATGAGGATCTTCTTAGTAAGAGGGGATAAGAGACTTTTCCTGGTGAGGGCCCAATTCTCTACATAAAGCCAGAAAAGAAAGGGATGCTAACACGGGCCGTTAGTTAGTTGCTAGGCACTTGTTTCATCCTCAGACCTCAAGGACTCAGTATGGAGAACAACTGAGATAAATAATCTGCATTGGCTGTATCACCTCTTGCTTTTGCCAGAGTTCTTCCTTGCATAATAATAGCACTGGTGGCAATTATTATATTCCAGTATGTTTGGTACAGGGTTTCTATGTCTTTACATAAATGTATATTAAATGGAAAAGAAGAGATGATCATGAAAAATGTTTGTATGAGCCAGTTCCCATCAGATAAATAGATATGGGCTTTTTAGTGTAACCCAGCAATAAAACCAATATAAGTACAGGTATAAAGGTATGAAACAACATATTGTCAGAAACAATAAAAAAGATTTAGCAATATGTAGACAGGATAGATCAGCAAGAGGCCAAACAAGGCAGTGGTTTATTATACACACCTAACTACTGAAAGCCATACCAAGCAGAATATAAAAGAGAAAACTGTTAAATTTGTGATGGCTGTTTTTATTATTCTGCTCTTTAAGAGGAATCTAATTTGAAATTTGCATTCCACAAGAGCTCTGGGTTTTCTTGCGAGTCTGATTTTAAGGACACTTAGCATTTATGCAACTCTAAATTCATTGGTGCACAAACATGATCTCTAAACTGGAAAAGTGGCTCAGATGAAATACATGGATGTATGCAGTTGTGCTCTAGGTTAGTACAGCAAGAAGTGGGCACGGACATATTTCCCTCATCCCCCTGTATGAAAACCAGCTTTGGTGTGTGTGCAGCTGCTGTTCGTTGTTCTGTACTGGCAGCACAAACCTCCCTAAAGCCATTGCAGAGATGTGGGACGACAGTAAGACAATTGCTGCTTTTGCTCTCTTTCGTGTAACAAAGCTAGCTTAGTAGTCAAAGAAAAAAAAAAAAAAAAAGATCACTGACTGCATGTTTTCCTGAAGCTCTTTCTCAGCATGCATTTGCTCAGAGCTCTAAGAAGCAATCTTACCAGTGCTGGCATTAGAAAAATAAGGTGACATATTTATGCTTTATGAGATTGGCTTAAAAATAAGGAATTAAAGAACCAGAGAAAAAAACAAGTTGTATTCCTTTTATTATTATTGTCATTTTTATGAACTTATGGGTTACAGTAGGATCATATATTCAAGCTTTTTCTGAGCTGATATTTTTGGAAGCTGGGCTCTAAAAAATAATGTTGTGAAATCTCAGTAAAACCACAAGCTGTCAATGTGCACTGCAGCTGAGCAAGGCCACGTGTTTCTGCACAGCCTTTGCTGTAGTTGCCGCCATTCTGCCTTGTCTAAGCAAGGCTGTCTGTTTCTGAAACCTTTGGAGACATCACAGAAAACCTGAGTACTACCAGCTGTACTGCACAGTCATGAGAAACACTAAAAACATAGGTTTACCAACACTTTTCTTTTTATAACTTTCTAGGTATAGAGACAGTGGTAAAGAATCTAAAGAAAATGTGTATAACTGATAAGGTAATAATAGTATTACAGCCTTAATTGTAATCGTTAGAATGTGATGATTTCAAAAGAATTAAATTGAGAGTAAGCATCTTTGACGTTTGGAGATCCATAGTACTTAAGGTATACTTCAAATATACTGGACAATGAAAGCTTGCTCTAGTTCAAGTAAGCCACATGGATTTCTGTGGGACCAGAATTTAACCAGTAAACCTTCCAGCCAGTTAAACTTTTGATATTTTAGAGCATGTTCCATTCTATTTTTCTGCTCGTGGATTATATTATGCTTTTTTTACTGTGATCTGAGGTGTAGGGGAGTATAGAGTTTATTTTCTGAGAGAGGGATGAGAGGGAGTTGTTTGAGTTTCCTCCAGTAACACTGTCTGGAGTAGAGTGTGCTCTAGTTAAACTTGATGGTCTGATGTGTTTTACATGTATACGGTGTTCTGGGGAATAACTTTTACTTCTATGGAGAAGGATAGCTCTTCTCTTTCCTTGCATTGCTTTGCTCTTAGTGAAGCTAAGCTTCTGCAAACAAAAACCTAAATGCTGAGTATTTAGCTGATAAGTTCATTTTCAGTCTGTGTATAAAGATAAGTATTCCTTGTTCTGTACTCCTGTTTCATAACATTTCTTGCAAACCAGAAAGAAGCAGTAATGGCTTAACCGTGCCAACAAAGCACTTCACATGGGGCACAGGTTTGGAAATGAACTTCAGCACAGACCTTGTAGACATCTGAACTCTATAAATCCACAGGTGTTTAAGTAGCCCTAAGGGCTAGGTCAGATAGCAGACTTGTTTCAGTACGACTTTACAAGGATTTAGTACTGTGTAAACAACACTTGCAAGGTTTTCTCTTTACTGCTGAGTAAAACCAGTAGCAAGAAGAGCCACCTTTGATTTTTGTACTATAAAAGGTATAGTGCTCTTTTCTTCCATAAACACTGTTTGCTAGAACATTTTTGAAAACTCCTAAATATCAAATTAAACAATCTTTGCACATGTTTTAAGAGGGGACTTTTAAAAGTGTAACATTCTTGAAAAGAAGTGGCAGGGTGACTGGAGAGTGTGTTTTCTGCTTTCTTTTTCTCATTTTTGTTTGTTATTGGTTTTGCTCTTGGTTTTGGGGGGAGGCGTGCAGATTATTATGTAGAAAGATAAATGAGAGTGTTGTTTTTACATGCTCATGCAGCCTGTAGGTCTTAGGTCTGTGCAATTCCACCAAAAGTACAAGTAAGGTAGTTGTTAAAGATTTTGTAAGCAGATGGGCTTCTTTCTCAGTAAAGTAACCCTAAAGCATAAGCTAGCCATAAGCTAGCCTGCAGTTACAAGAAATCCTGCTGAATTGATGTTGGAGGGTGGGGTTGGGGAAGACTGGCTAAGGCAGAGTGCTGAGAATGGTATTCTATTTTTATCCCCAAATCAGTTATAGTGACATATTTCCATCAATACCTTAAAAAAAAAAGAAAATACTAAATGACTCCCCAGAAGAAGAACGTGGTAAAATAGCTCAACTGGGGAAACAGGATCCTAGGGAGGAGGAGTAAGGAGCTGGAAGGAGTAAAGCAGCATTCAGAGAGGAAAAACAAGATAACTGGAACCCGAGTGGAGTACAGTAATTAGGAACTGGAGGAGGAAATTAAAATCCTTAGGGAATTCAGTATCTGAGAAAGAAACTGAGAGAAATCCATTGAGGTTTATGAGAGGACAATTACTCCAAAAGCTTAATTAACTTGCATACAAAGCTTGGTCGAGACTCCTCTTTGTCCTTGTTTTTACACTCATGTATGAATTGAGAAAATACAAAGTGTTCTTTAAGCAGTAAACGCAGGCTTGTTGATCTCTGTATTAGTCTATAGGAGTGATAGCTAATGATTAATTCAGTCGTGCTTCAGCATTCCTTCCTTCAGCATTTTGGTTTCTGCTCTTCTGCCCCTAGTTTTTTAGTTTGAAAGGTATTTTGAGCACGGAAAGTACTGCTGGGATTTAAAAGCCTCAATTGCCTCAGTTATTTAAAAGTTTTTCTGTAGCTAACCATGGTATTTATGATATGTGAGATTTTCTTGTATGGTCAGCACAAAGGTTTGCAGGAGTATATTGTAGAGATCGGACAGATGTTTGTTAAATGTTGAGGACAGAGAGACAGTTTTCATTACCTTCACTCTGCCCTGAGTTGTGCTTTCTAACAGAAGTTGTCAAGTTTATGCTGGGTGGCATTTTGCTGGGCTGAGGCATTGCCACAGACATACGCATTGAGTCTGGTGTCCTCTGCGTCTTCAAGCTGTCAGCTATCCTGACATCTGTCTGCTACTCCTAAAGTCAGAATTTCCTTTCTCAGTCAATGACTGCCCGTAACGTACACAGAGGTATAACTGCTATTGATTCAACTTAACTGAATTACTGAAACTGTTTCTTGGAATGTGGTGAGGAGAAAATCTTTGCATTTAACTGCATATTACATAAGTTAATTCTATGGAAGCAACGCTACGGCTCCATAAACCAGAAAATCTCAGTGGAGAGAGACTTCATGAATTTAATGGCACAGTGTATATATCAAGCAGAAATTTTGTCCTTTGTCAGAGAAATGATCAGATTGTGTATCCTGCAGTTCCCAAATATATAGTCTAAAAAAAATTGCATCTTCTCTGGAATCAGTCTCAAATTATGAGGCCATTCAAAAGATCCCAAATTAAGTCTTATTTTTGTCAGACTGAACTAATTCATCTTATTTTATTTTATTTTTTTCTTTTTGTCTGTTATATCATCTTGGAAATGTGTTTCAAAGCATTGTAAGCCAAGAATTTTATTCCTGTCTTCTCTCCCAACCCTCCATTTCCCTTCCATTCTTCAAGTTATTTCAAAAATCTGTCTCTTTACAAATCACATTATGTTTGTTGTGTGCATTAAATGAAAGGCTTTCAACTTCCAGAGCAGGCTGCTTGAATATTTGTCTCGTGCGTACATCAGCCAGCATGCTACCTAAGTGCGGTGAAGTTGGTTTGTATTAATTGCAGGGTGCATTTGACTGTGTCTACGTGATAGACTAACAATTCTGAATCACATCATATGCAAATGAATGGAAATAATTTTTATATTTTATAGAGCAAATGAGAAATGGTGTATTCTGAAAAGAAATAGTAATACAGGTATGCCAGAGCTTTGCTAGTCTATGTAAATCAACCCTAGTTTGTATGAGGAAAGCTAAGTGAAATTGAATGTTGCCGTGTTTAGACATAGCATTGTAATCTTTTTTGCTCTCTTCAAAGAAGAGTTCTCAGTCTAAAACCTACATATTGAGGAATACAGAGAAAAACATAAACTAGTACTTATTTTTTTTTAACTAGGCACAGGCATTTGATTATTCCACATTACCAAATAGATTTATGGAGAGATGAAAAGATCAAGCATATCTGTATCTCCTCTGGGGGTTCCACTATGGCTTACCTGAATATTTTTCTGATGCTCATTTCAGTGATTTCTTTTTCCATCATTTTGCCGTCTTCATTAGAGTAAAATCCTCTTTATGTATCAACCTCAAATACAAGAGAAAAAAATTGTACTAATAAGAATTTGCTGGCATTTAAAAGAAAGTCTCAGATTCAGCAGGATTTACTAGTAGCTTAGGTCTACAGTTTCAGACTTTTCTAAAACGTACAGAGAGGTAAATTATTTAATAGACATGCAGCCAAACTGGATAAAAAAAAAATGTGAAATCTTATCATTTCATATGCCTGACTTAATTGTAAAGATCTCAGTAGTCTCAAATATTAAAATAATTAAACTTCTGTGAAATGCCTACTACAAATGGGGTGTTCATGGGCTAGGTGTTTTAAGAAGGGCCAAAAGTTTCCTGTGTACTGACTTTGTTGTAGAGCAGCCTGTGGAGAGCTAACACAGGGAGGTTTTGCATTTCCCCCAGCTACTACCCCAGAGCTGGACTCTCCAGGTCTCATTGTACAAGTGAAGATGAGGCATTTCTAATTCCTAGATTTGCTGGTTGTTAATATATGAGGGGGATGACCCTATTGCCTAGTGTTGTGACTGTCCCGTTCTGCTGGCGATATTCTCTGTCAATAACAAGCATCTTACCTTCCCTGCAAAGCTTTTTCCCCTCAGCTTTTCAAAAAGGACTTGCATTTCATTCTTTGTTTTTCAGAAATTTCTTGCCTGGATAGATAATCAGGTTGTTGGCTTTTTAGCACAAGTAAAAGACCTAAAAATGGTTGAGATTATTGAGGTACAAAAACAATGATATTTCAACTGCACAGCCAAAGGTTCATGTGGTGAGTTACTTTAACCACACAATGAGCACACTGCATTGTAGAAAGTTTTAGCGATAAGGTGTTCTTGCATTAGGAAGATACAAAACAGAAATGAAAGACAAGAGAAGATTTTTCTCAATTAGAAGAAATTAATAATACATTATATGTATTTTGTGTGATGTACCTGCCAAGAAAAATTGCAAGGTATCTGTACTGCCTCTATGATTTCTTTTCTTTGTATTTCATTGACTACCTATTTATCTTTAATTTGGTGTGAAGTGTTTTGTCTCGTGAAAGATTAAGGTAGAATTCTGTTTTTCTGCTTTTATCCATGTTTCTCAGAACCATTTGCTTTGTACAATACATCAAAGTCCAAATAAGGTTGAGAACATTCCTTGAATTTTATGGAATCGTATTCATGTTGATTACAAAAAGTGTCATAAAAATTAAAACTGATTTACATTTTAGTGAGATTCAGAATTGGGAATTTAAGGATTGATAAATCTTTAAGCCAAAAGAAACTGGAATTAGCATTTCTAATCTCTGGGATAACAAAGTCACAAATGCAGTGAGCCCTATAATTTATGGTTCAGTTTAGTTGCACCTCTAATTAAAAGCAAACACAACGTGTGTTTGTAAATTCCCTTCTTTTGAATGAGAACAGGCAAACCCTTTCTTAAATAACTACTCTTTCTTCACACAAGTCACAGCTCTCTTTCTAAGAGCTCTGAAAAGAGCTGAAGTTAGTTGATAGAAAGTGTCTCCCGATAACTAATTCTAGCGGGGAGGTCACTGCCATTTCAGCCTTTTGTGTTGTCATTCTATTTTTAAAAAAGACAAGGAGAAATCAGAACACTACTCAACAGAAGCTGACAGAAAAGACTAAGAAAAAATAGAAATGGTAGGCAAGCTTTTTCATGTCAGTGGCCATAGCAAGGGGACTGATTAACTGTACTGTTATAATAACAGTATCCAAAAACAGATGTGTATTCATTTTTAGTTTCAGAAGTAGCAAAATGAATGATCTTGTGCTTTAGAGATCATTGTAATCGCTGCTTATGGTTATCTAAATGTTGTCTACTCTTTTTAACTGGCATGGTGAAATAAGTTACTCTACCAACCTGATTAGAGAAGCTTGATCTCTGTGTCCATTAATAGTGTTACTGAAACAAGTGTGGTAAAGATACTTTTGATTCTCAAATACTATTTTTTGTTAACATTTTAAAGGTTACTTTGCTATGAAAAGACTGCTCTTGAGTATTGAGTGCAGTTCTCTGACTGCATTCCCTTTGCATTCATCTGTGCTTAGTTCTGTCTGGCTACAATGTCATCTTATTTTCTGTTTCTGATTTCTGTTGAAAACAGTCTTTTGGCAATTAGCAGTGCTGTTTTAAAATCTGGTGTGCACATTTAAAGTGGCAGAAAACTGGTATCCTATTAAAAAAAATGAATGGAAAACTTGTTATATGAGGCCAATAGTTCATTTGATAGAACAGTTTAATTGAATTTTGATGCAGCTAAATAGCACCTTTGTTTAAATCAAAATGACCATCTGTAAATGTGCTTCAGAAATGCATGCAGGTAAAAGAGCTGTTACAAGAATTCAGCAACTGCAGTGCATTGCAACAAATTGATCACAATTTTGCCCTTTATTTTTTCCATGTATCAAAGGGGAGAATAGATTAACAATTTCCATTTTTAAAATGTTCTTCCTTTATAAATTAGCCCCTTTCTTTCAGCTTTTACACTCCACGCTTCAGATAATAAATGTGCTCACAAAAGACTTGTCTGAAATAATGAAGCTGTTAAAGAACATTGTAATTTTTTACTTTAATAACATTAATCTGGCCCTGTAAACCATTGGAAGGCAAACTTGCTCTTAGAATGCATCACGGTACCATGGTTGTGACACTGATAGATAACTATTAACTCCTTTTAAGCTTTAAAATGCTTCAGAATGCCAGAGTAAAGAATCTAAAACTGCAGATCTTATTCAAATGAATCAGGATAGAGCAGATGGTTGAAGAAGGCACACAAGCAAGAAGTAAATCTCCTGTTCTCCCTTTCTGATTGCTTTGCCCACAGAGGAATAACGATTCAAAGAAAATCAGTAATCATGGCGGATGTCATTAGCATATTCCCAATAAGGGAGCTTACATAAAAATTCCCAGAGAAAATGAATGGCTGCTGGTATAGATCAGTGTGCAAACAGTGCATTTCCAGCTGCCTCCTGAAACATAGATTTTCTAGGACTATTAGAAATGAAGTTTGAAAAGCTGAATTAAGAGTTGCTGGTTTGCTTAGAGGAAAGATGGATGTTTTATTAATTAACCAATACAGCTATGTTTAACACTCTTGTCAGTTGTAGTGTTGAACTAAATAGTTGTAAAAGAAAAAAAGTTCTGTGTTTCAAATTGAGATATCAGCAAGCCTGCAGTAAAATATAGGGAGAACCTTCTGCTACTTGGCTGCTTCTGTCTGGAGAGGAGTATGCAAACTGCTGTAAATCCCTTCCCCGACATGTTTTCTGCTTGCATTATTTTGGGCGCATGTGGTAAATGTCCATTTCCTTCTTGGTTCACAGAAGTTATTAAGTTGTTCACAAATCAGTGGCAAAGAAAAACATTTTTCTCAAAGTGTTGTGGAAGGAGTACTAACGTAGACAAATGGCTGCGTTCTTGTCTGTCCGAAAGCGATGGGAAGCCCATTAGCCAGTGTAAATGAGCATAGCGCTGTCTGAACAGCCAAGCTGCTGTCTCTCATGCATGTGGCAGTAGGATTTGGCCTCTTATCTTTAGCCTTTGACTTGGGATGTTTCAAAATTATTTTACTTTTTTTGGGGGAAGAGAGACACGCATTCAAGAAGTGCATACGAGATTGTCACATCCCCCTGCTTAATATAGTTTAGAAAGTAACACGATGGCAAATTATGCCATTCCTACTCACTTTAATTCCATGGTATAGATAAGGTCTCAAAGTAAATCGTCACTGCTGTGGCTTCTGGATTAGACATTCAGCTGCCACAACTACAGCTGGAAAAAGCATGTCTAATTTTTTGTGTGTCGAGATAAATATTCATCTCCTATTGGTTCTCAATACAACAACAGACCAAAAGTACCATCACCTAGATGGTTGATAAATCTCCTTAGAAAAGCAGCCATGAGACACTGTAGTGACGGGCTTTGTGGCTGAAATAAGAGAAAGAGTAGGTAAGGGTGACCACGTCCCTGCAGATGCCATCATTGATTGTGCCAGCAGGAGGCAGATGGTTAAAGGATACAATAGGAACTGTCACAATCGTTTCAATTTTATTACTGAAACCCAAACTTTCAGTGGTGGTGGACAGATTGCCTTCATTTTTCATCCAAGAAACATCTTCAACATTTCCTCAAAAAAAAAATCTTTCAGACTAGCACTGCAACCAATAATGCCTTTTATGTATACTAAGATGGTAGAAACCATTAATAAAATGCCTGTCAACAGCACATCTCCCTTTTCTTTTTAGCAAAAAGGGGAGAAATCATTAATTACAGTTTCTGTCACACACAAAAGACATGGTTTTTGTTCTGGTCTCTTAGCACTTTAACAGCATGAATTCACCTAGTGGCCACCTATTCTGCAAAATTTGAAAAGGGATGTGTCCTTATCCATCTATGCAAAACCTTCTGAAGGCATTGCATGTGTCTGCCTGGGCAACAAATGTGGTATTTTAAGTTGACACTGAAAAGGAGGATTATGAATATGGATAGGATGCAAATACTCCATCTATCTTAATCAGAATACAGGAATTCAAGCTGTTGTGGAAGGAGGGGGAAGAAAGCGGAGAATAAACCTTGGAAAACTGAGCTTCAGGGGCCTGATTCTGCTCTTACTACTGTAGTTTTAACACTGAAGCTGATCTGAGGATTGGGCAGTAAATTTAGAGGATCTTTTGTAAGGTTAACGTTTTACACGCAGCTCTGCCAAATAATTTTACTTTGATTGAGATAGCTCACTGTACTATGCTCTTAAGTGCTTGCTGGAAGGAGGACCTAGAAATCTCTTACTCATTCTTTTGTCACATCTGAAAAGTATGTAATCATGTCAATTTCCATACATTGAAATAAAACAAGCAAACAAAATATCTGCTTATTGCAAATCTGAAAAGAATGTACAAAAAGTTGTAAGTAATAACAGTTTGTTGAAGCAGACAGTTGCTATTATTTCAGTGTATCAGGATAATGTCAACAAAAAGGTCTTCATTTCTAGGATTTCCCCAGCTCTCCATTTCCTGTAAGTTTAATGCATGCCTGTCGTTCACATAAAAGCAGAACACTGAAGGAGTATCTCTTCAAGATTTTTTCCAATTTAATATATTTTTCTAAGCTGTGTGAAGTGCATTTTTATGGTTCTCTGTTCCTGTTCTATGCTATCTAAATTTTATGTGAGGCCTGTACAGAGTATTTCTCTCTCCTTTAAAAGTCATCGCTGATATCAAAATATGTTTTCGTTGTGAGCATATAAGACTTTTTTTTTCAACCTTCAGATCTAATGAAACAGAAGGCAAATACAGTGCTCTCATTTGCTCAGAAGGTAAACATATGTTGATTAGAGACTTCTCAAATGTGTCATTTCTGAATTTCAGTTTCAATACTTTTCTCAACAATTGTAACTGAAAGACCCAAACACTCTATTTGGGTCTTATTCTTTTACCAAAACAGTATGAAAAAATCTTACTAGTTAGAATTTTTAGATCAGATACTCGACTGATTTAAACACAGTGCAGCAGAACATGTTTCAGGACATCTCATTCAATATACTTATTGTGGGGTGTTCAATGCTCAACTGCCCTTACATTTGAATGATTTGTTTACAGTTCCTTGATTAAGAAATAGTAAATTTCACTTGTTTCTTTTCTTACTTTGTGACTACAAGTAAACCAATGCTTTGTGTAGCTCAATATACCCATTTTAATATCTTGCCACTTTAATGCTATAGGAAGGTGGATTTCAATTAAAACCCATGATAAGCAGTTTGTGCCTTCCCCTTGTATGTTTTTCTATGAAGGACAGTTGAGACCTTTGATCAGCCATAGAAAGATAAAAAAAAAAGTTTTTGCTTGCTTGTTCCTCATTATCTACTATTATCTACTTCTATGGTTATGTGCCAATATCTATGGTAAGGACCCAGTCCTACACAAGTGAAGTCAGTGAAATTTTATCAGTCATTTTAAAATTTTCAAAATCAGAGATTTTGAATCAGAGAAAAATTTTGAATCAGAGAAAAATTAATAATTTTCATTAATTGTCTGACTATGAAACGTATGGAGTTAAGTTTATGCAAAATTTACCTGGGAGATAATCTTCTTACATGGATGACTGAATCTGAAAGTAGTTCTTTATTTTTTTCTTTGATAGCATAGGGTCAAATCTGTGATGTTTTTGTGCTGATGTCAATTAGAAACTTTTTTCAGAGGATTCATTCACTGGGGGTATGTTTCCTGAGTATGGATGAGCTATACTATGAGTTTTACCCAGTACAATACATAATTCAGGCCACTGAGATATACAGTATGAATGAATCTATTAATCTATCAGTTCTGAAACTACAACAGACCAATCTGTGAGCTATGTATACTATTTTTACTCTATATGTTTTTAAACCTGTGGTGAGTAGAATATTTTATTAGCCTTGGTTAAAAATGTCATGTCCAAAAAATCTGGCAAGTGTTCAGAGCCATTTAATCTTTCATCAAGATTTAATCAGAATAGTTTTATATCTCTTTTGTGCATTGTCAAATGCCCACCACAATTTGTCTCCCCCCACAGTGGACTGACAGATTGAGCAAATGAGCAAAGAACCGGAACATTTGACTGTAATTGCGATGTCAGCACTGTTAAACTATATTTATGAGAAGAAAGTTAACACTGTGACATTAATAATTTCATCAATCTTACATGTGTTTGCTTCATAAACAAGCAAGCTATTTTTTGTAAATTGTCCGTGACCAATACTGTGTTCTTCTGGAAAAAGGCTGCAAATTCCTAGTTTTAAAGAAAAGGGGGCCCAGAAAAGATTGGTTTAGCCCACATTGTTACATTTTGGAAAGGAAGAAAAAAAAAAAGAAAAAAAAAAGAAGGACCTTTTAAATATTGGCCTCAAGCCAGACTCTGTAAATCCTGGATTTCCTGTCAATAAGGAAAAAAATAATATCTAGAAATATACAATAAAATAAGAGGGGCTAGAAAGTGCAGGATTTTGTCTATCTACAGTGTAGCTCTAAAATTGCTTCAGGCAGATACATTAAGTCTTTTGATTTTTCTTGACTTTTTAAACCACTAGATGCCCACCTGCACTTTCAGTGATTTATGACACTATACCAAATGTATTGGCTAATAAAGACAGTTTGTTACTCTCTAATTTTGGGGGAACATAACACATGAAACTGTGCAGCAATCTCTTACCTACATATTTCACTCTATAAGGGGAAACAATAAGAGAGAACATGACACATATTAGAGAAGTAAATTACAGTGTTATATTCCTTGGTCCAATAAACCACCCTTGACTACTGAGGTGTTGTTTTGTCCTACAGCTTAATCAGCTGAGTCTAGACTGCTCCTTGGTGTTCATGTGCCTTAGGCAGCGTAAATGCTGTGATTCACATGCATGATCACATGAGCCTCTGCTGCGCATGTTATACGATGCCGAATAAAATTATTTGTTAGAATGAATGATCACATACTTCCTAGCTACTTAAATTATGAAAAGGTAGAGTTTAAAAACATAAAATGACTCACAGAATTTTGAAGCCACTTGCATGTGTGTTTAAGCTCAGCTGCTTATGATTCTAGCACAGCTGAGGTTCACTCAGTGGGCTTTCTGGCTATGCTGGAGAAAAATGCAGCTGTCCAAGCAATGATATTTTTGAGGTGGTAGCAAATGTGCAGCAAAAAAGGAAATAGTCTGTGATTATGTTCATTTAGTATTCTCACTGTCACTTTAATTTGTGTATATGTACAAGTATGCATATACACTAAAAAAAAATCAATGGCTTATTGGAAAAATGAATTGCACTTATTGTGCTTCCACTAAGTTGTAAATGTTCTCAATTCCCTGGCAGGGATTGGAACTACTCTCATGTCTGCTCTTTTGCTGCGGTCTCCCTTAATCAGTTATAAAAAGTGATTAATAGAAGAGAAATGGTGGAATTGGAAGAGCAGAAAAATATTGCATGATGGTGTACTTTTATTTTCACTAAGAACTGTTCTCATTAAGTTTCGTACTCATACCTCCACCATAGAAACAGGTAGATGATAGACAGACTGCTAGGGCAACGTGCATGACCTGTTGCCATAGGATCCAACATATTTCCTTTTGGCTTTAAATTAGCCCAGATGGTATGCAGCTCCTTTAAGAGACTCAGCAATGTACTGAGATAAACTGAGCCATCTGGACCCAGCAACCTCCTGAGGTTCCTACAGTGACCAGAGCAGATAGTGTGGGCTTGTGCAATTGTTGGCGGATCACACAAACACAAAGTTAAAGTTTCTGCTCTTTAATAGCTATAAATTGCTAAAAAATCACAGTTGCTTAATGGAGCATCTAATAATAGTCGCAACAAAATCCTGCAATGAATAGCTCTTGGGAATTCATTCTCCCACAAACTTAGGACTACGGGAGGCCTAAGATATTTCATGACAACGAGGATCTCATCTACTGCATCCATAGATTGCTTTGAATTTTTCGATGGCTCTCTTAAGCTCCAAGCTGTCATATATTTGTTCCTCAAGCAGAGGTCTTTTAGATGACAGATTGGAGTCAGACTGTAGAAAGGAAGAGAAATAATACAACTATGGAAATTTCTTTAGCAAACTTTTTTTTTTCTAGCAAATTGCCACTCTCTTTGTTTATAGAAAGGCCAGGTACAGTATGCCTTTCTAATGCTGACAGGGTAAGAATAAGTAATATTATGCACAAGTGTATCAAAAGGTCTGTGAGCTAAGAAGAAGCCTCGCAAAAACATCATGAAATAATACCCAGATTACCTTGTACAGTTGTCAATTTATAAAAACAGGCACAGAGGATGTAGCATAACTCAATTAATGGGCAAATCATGATACACGTACACTAAGGGTTGGATAGAGTGTCTGTCACTTGCCTTTCAGGTCTCAGGAATATCATCACCTCTTCTTCCAAGTAAAATAGTTGAACTCTCTGAAATTTGACCACATCACAAAACTAGGAAAGCTTTGCAAGTTTGAGTGCAATTGATGTGTCCAGGTGAGGTCAGAACTGGGTGAGCATGAAGAGTGAGTCATTTGTCACTGAGAAGAGGTTCCACTGGGAAAGTAGAAATGTATTCTGTGGGACAGTAATGGGGAGTTCACATTACTTTCTACCTGGCCTGTAAATAATTTGAAAGCTGCTTTATGTGTGCATGCTTCACAATCCTCAGACTTACTCTGTCCTTTCAAAGGAAAAAGGTTTAGCAGCCAGCTGATTGGGAGACTTGTTAAACTTTTGCAGATGAGTATTTTTTCAGCCAAGCAATGAGTCCACTGGTGGGGCAATACTTGCTGAAACACTTTGTCTCATATGATGGCAGATACCAAGCAGGCTTGCCTCATTCATTTCCTACTACTATGACTGATCACAACATAACCTTTAGAAGGTGAATTATTCCTGTGAAATATAAAAAGAAATTAGTTTGCAATTAGTTTGAGATCTTGATGGGAATAGCTAGTCTCCTGAATATACTAATATATAATGATTGAGCTAAGTGGCATTAATCTGAATTTGTGTATTCCATCCAGTTGGACCAATCCAGTTGGACCAGTATATGTGCATACTTTTTGTATCTATACTGTTCTTATCCATCTATAGTTTATGCAACTGTAATGGTAAAATGTCTCTCTTTTTCCTCTTTACCTTAGTAGAATATTATTACCCAATCTATGCTTTGGTTATCATACCAAGAGCCTCTGACATTCTACACTTAATTTTTAAAACAGGAATGACTGTGCATGCATTCCTGAGACCAGAACTGGTGAAAACCCAGCAATGAGTACTTTTAACATAGTGCAGAATTGTGCTTGTCATTCTGCTTTCTGCCATTGCTCCATCTTCAGACACCGCTGCTCTGTTCTGTGTATGTTGTCTCTGTTTCATGGGAAATTGCTATTGCCAAGACAAAAAAATGCTTGTGACTGAGCTGGGAGAGAAGGGGTAGCATTCGCAAGAGAAAGTAAGGATCTTCCCCCACCCCTCTATAGTTCTTTCATTATCCTTTTGCCATCATGAAATACATTGACCTGCCCCATTCAGATGACTGCTTTATAATGTTTGCAGAATTAATCATTTTTTGATAGACTGTTCTATATGAGCTTACTGTAAATCCCTACCTGCTTGCACTATAGTAACACGCAAGCAGCCAGCAGGACCTAGTGGGAGACGTCTGGTGCAGGCTTCCCTCCTGCCCTTCCTCCCTCCCCCACCCAAGTCTATTTCCACATCCTATGGAGGACCATTCAAGCAAGAATGCCCTTTTTAACAATCATTCATGGTAAGAGTATTAGGCTGCGTATAGTTGGACTGGCACACTCTGTGGCTGAGCCTCACTGATCTGATGAATTGTTTGAGCCAGCTATTTCTTACATGCAAACAGGGAGAACTTGTTCAGACAGTACAGTCACCCCAGAATGGCATGCAGGGATTTAGCAAAGTGCATGCATAGGACGGATGTTTTTAATCCTTGTTAGGCTCTTTCTACAACAGAGCGCATTCAGGAATGATGAGAAATGGCTCTCAGTCTTCTACAACCCATAGAAAGAAACAATTTTAGATTTTATTGGGGTTGCTGTGTGTTTATATTTTCTTTATGTTAATGTCGCTATTGAAATAAAATATTTGTTTTAACCTTTTCCTTAAGATGAAAAACAGTTCCATGTAATACACTCAGAGCAGTGCTTCTCACCTTCTTTAGACTGAGCACAAGGTAGTGACTAATGATGGAAAAGTTACATAAATTTTATGTACTCTGGCAGCATTGTCTTTGTTTAGGAAATTAATGTTAATGTGAAAGTAAATTCGCCATGATAATTTTATGTAGGCACACCTACATATTAGATGAAAACAGAGGAAAGTATACTTTACATGTATTCCAAGTGAGCAAAAGGCTTGTTGGAAAACTTTCAGCAGGGAGGTAGCTAATCTCACAAACACATTTGTTCACACTCTCTGCAGCTGAGATTTGTCATTAATGCATATGGTATTCATTTTATTTTAAACCAGAACCACAAGAGGCAATTTGATATTTTGAAGAATATAAATCTGAGGTGGATATGCATTTTTGATCTTATTGATTTTGAACAAAATACAGTGACAGCAGCTGAAATATTATGATTGCATATGGATTATAGTGACACTGAAAAGTGAGAATTACCAATAATCACAACAGCTTAGGTTGTTTGTTCTTTGGCTCTGTTATTGTAGATGTGCAAAGAGAATGAGAAATATTTTTATATATTTCATTTTTAGTACATTAGGGCTTTTTAGATTCACGATTATTTAGTTGTCTGTGGTCATAACTGGTGAATATTTCAGGATACTTTTAAAAACTGTTCACTGTGAGAATGAGACAATGTTTATCTAACAAAATGTAACTATAACAAAATACATAAATATGTATTTTTTAAAAGTTATGATAAAGTTTATTTTTAATTCAATTGTAAATATAACAAACAGCGAGCTTAAGTGTCAACATTCAAGTACTTGGAACAAAAGTTAGCCTTTTCCAGCAAAATGGGTGGATCTTGTATCCATACCTCATACCTTTTATGGAAAGTATGATGCTGGAAAACTTCATTAACTAGTATCATGTCCCACTCAAAGTTATGCTCAATATTTTACTGACATTGTTCTAACGTTTTGAACATAAAACAAATCCTTCAGATTACATTAGTCAATCTCAATGGTACTGGATCTGTGGAAATGTGAATCTTCTGTTGAGTAAAGGTAAGTGTTTTTATTCGGATGCTGCATGAAAGAGAAAAAAAAAACAGTTGGAGAGTAAAAATGAGAGAAGAGGAAATATAACGAATGGACAGTCAGACAATTTATTAAAATAACAAGCAAGCACTGCAGCTTGTTTCTTCATTTTAATTGAAATGTTCCAAAAATAACCTTATATCCATCATAGACTTGAATGTTTAACATTGCTTGTCAACACCACCAGAAATAAAGAAGGATCACGTGGATATTTTTTCTGCCCTGTAAAAATAAAAATTCAGTGAATGTTAATTACCATAGACATAGCAAATGACTGTGAAGTTGGTCCCAGTTCTGACAGAAGAAAATCTGAGTGAAAATGACAACCTCTACTTGAGTTCCACGGCTGAGGAACACAGCTGTCATGCAGGGACTGGTACTGCAGCACTTGTGTGCTGTCCTTGTGACCACATTGTAAGAGTTCAATCAAATGGGAAGTTATTTTAGTTGACTCCAATACAGAGTAATTATTTATAGCTGCAGGAAATATTTTATCTTTTTCTCCTATTTTGATTCCTTTGCCATTCCTTTAGACAAACTTGCTCATTCCAGCTCTTCTGGCAGTAATCTAATGGATCTTTGGACATCCGGGGGAGTGACCATAGCATTACTTCTCTCCACATATCCCCAAATCCCAAACAGTTGGTTAGGCAACATGTACAAATTGATCCTGTGCTGTTTGTACAACTAAATCCAACAAATAAAATGTTTAAAGAGCTGCAAGATGCAATGGGGATGCTTTGCAGTTCCTTGACTTTTATTAAGTAAGGTGAGCAGCCAGTATTATATACCTATCTGGAGAACTTCTGATATATATGCTATATCTCTTTCCGTGAGGTAGCATTTGCCTCATTCTTGCATTTTTTAAATGAAAGCAAACTGTCACCTGCTAGTGTGCAACTTGTTTAATTCTCCCCTATAGTTTGTAGTGCAATGTTCTACATCAATTAAAAACAGATGAGGGAATGGTTTAGCTGAAGAGTTTGTTTCCTTGTAATCAACTGCAAAAAAGACCAAGGTCGTCTAACAGATTTCTTCTCTCACTTAGCAGAGAGGGCTGTGTGAATGCAAATTGCTTTATTGGTGGAGGGAATTGAAATTATAAAAAGCAAGACTTAAAGAAGTGCAAAATCAGGACTGTGTCGGAATAGGGACAATATAACTGTGGCATGGATTCCCATATGGGACTAAATTATCTAAATTTTAGTAATGTCAGCGGTTGTGTGACTGCTGGAATGCAGCCAATGTGCCTTATTTTTTATTTTTTTTTTAATGGTTCTGATTCTACACAACTTTAAATATGCAGAACACTACATTTGCTCTAGGTGTCATAGTGGCACTTCTGTGGTGCATAATTTTGCATGCTCATTCTATTTAATAGAAACATAAAAGTAGCCTAAATAGTAACCTAATCCAAAGTAAAGTTACTATGATTTTAGTCTAGGTTATGGTATCTTCAGAAAAAGACTGCTTACTGCAACGGGTGTATATATCACGGTTGTCTCCCTTCTTAGTGCATTCCATTCAGTAATACTATTTTGTAGCAACTCAATAAAGCTGATAGTTTTTCTGGGTAATTACCCACAGCCCCCTGCAGGACAAATTAGCATTCATGACCTGAATAATGCTTACTAGAAAGAGTTCAATGGAATTTACTTAATCAGAATCATTGCTTTCTCGTGGCTACACTATTTTTAACCTAGTCCCCATTGTCTGCTAATAGCAAAAACCCTGTCAGTGCCAGGTCCAACTTGGCACTGGATGTATAAGGGGAGAAAGATTATCCTCCTCAGAGGTACTTAGTGCATTTTTAAAGCTTATGGTCTGTATTCTGCAGTCTTTACTTGGACTTTGCTTAGCTAAAAGTGCTTGGAAGTTGGTGGGAGATTTGCCAGGTGACAGTGTTGAATCAGAGATTATGAAAAGAAGTGTATATACTTTTGCTAGTTTGTCCATGACTTATAATTTCTAGTAACCGCAAAGGCTGCTAAAGAGGACATTCAAAGGTGCTTTTTCTTTTCTGGTCATGTGAGTGGAGCAGAAGTTATTGCTTATTTCATCCTATTTTTTAAGAGTTTTTGTTTTTTCCTTTGTGGTAGTTGTTTGTTTTTTTTAATTATCTCTGACGTTTCCTAAATTTCATAAAATAGAAATAGCTATTGTTGTGATGGTTCGTGTTTTGTCTTCCCAGTTCCCAAGACTGTAGCATGTCAAGGTTAATATAACACAGGTGATCCCTTGAATGGCTTAACCAGATGCTCACTAAAGGGGACCAGAAGGATTGGAAAGATTTTCTGAAATATTACAAAGATTTGGTGTATGCATACATACACAACCATCACAACCAACAAATAAAATCAGAAAAATACCAAGCAGGAGTTGAACTATCATTTCCCATGAAGGAATTCACTTTAAATGTATTTTACTTACACAAGCTATGTCAATTAGAGCATTAGGAAATGAGAGCGAGGCCCAAACTGTACAGAACTCAAAGACTTTATTTTCCTATATTTTCTGATCAGTGCCTTCAAACTGTTGCCAATCATTTTTCATTCCTAGCCAAAGCTGGACTCTTAAAAAAAAAAAAAAAAAAAAAAAAAAAAGCACGGAGACCTGTAGTCCTCCTGTGTCCTTTTAAGCAAAGACTGTATTCACTGTGAGTTTGCGCTGTGTAATATCACTGAGAGCAAATTTTAATGACTAATTTAATGACTCTGGAAATGGATGTTGACAGTAAGGATGCTGGAAATACAGGAAACACTGGAGGACTCTTCAGGGTCCTAGTCTTAGTGAAAGAGGGTATATTAATGAGTACAAATATGCATCACAGAAATAAGAATTGTGCACTGAAAAAAAGTGTTCATTTGGTTGGATCTCTCCAGCTCAGCCGATAGGAGTCAAAATAATCCCAGTTATGATTAAGCAAGAAGTGAGACAAACTGCATCAAAACAATGTGAACAATTGAGTAAAGAAACTCATCAAGGCCAAATTTATCCTCACCTACATGTTAGCGCAATCCAGTTCAAGACAATCCTGACCTACTCGTTTCTGTAGTTGTCAGGATGTATTAAGTAGTTCTGCTCTGTGAGGAATGGAGAAATAGCATCACAGCCAGCAACACATTTTATTGTTCATAGATGCAAAGAAAAAAAAAAAAAGACAGAGCTGTCCTTCAGATTTACTTTTTTTTTTTTTTTTTAACTTTAACAGTTGAGACTATGCTAGGATGTTGGAGGTAGAACATTTTTTCTCTATCATTATTGAAGAAATACAGTCTCCTCAATAAAGCAGCAACAATTGTTTCCTCAAGGAGACTACTCCAGTTCCAAATGCATTGGATGAAATAACAGGTTAATTTATTTTAGATGAGCATCATATTGTTTATTTGAAGAGGAGATGTAATTACAATGGAAAACTTAACACCAGCAAAATTTACAAAGAAGCTTTAGTCACTAAGGTGGAGTTTGTGCAGTCTGCTTGGCTTCACTTGGCCTGAGTCATTCCAAAACTAGACTGTAAAGCCTTCCTCTTGGATAATGTCACTCTATCCCACACCCATCAATTATTAAAAACTGCTTTTCTGGATCTTCACATCCATCATCAAATAAAACCTCCCCAAAAGGCTAAAATCAGGCTGTAAAGCTCTAAATGGTCAAGCTCAGGGGTTGGGTTTTTTGTTGTTGTTTGGTGGGGGTTGTTTATTTTTTAAGATTCCTTTAGTGAATACAAATAAATTAAAGATTAAATCTGGCTTTCCCTAGCTATATATACATATGCAGAGAGGAATGCAATTCATTGAAGGGTTGTTAGAGGGCATCACAATTGTAGATGTAGTGTGGTTGTGAAAATAGTGCTTAGGAAACCTGAATTTTGCATTTTTGTCAGAGTAACTTCTCTAATCAAGAATCCAGGACAATTAGAGAAAAAAAACTGGTTGAGAGAAAACTCTGAGTAATACATCTTCAGAAGAATTCATTTTTTGCTGTTTCACAGCGGTATTTCCTACTTCGTTAGTTTCATTTCTGTTTTTTTACAAATTGTTGTTAAATCAATCTTTTCCATTCCATCATCACATTGTCAGTGTAAGGAAAGATCATGAGCAAAATGTCAAATTGAAGCTCAAACTTATTTATTAAAATAATATACTCCATCAGCAACTCCCATCAGGGTTATTTGCTGAAGATGATACATCGCTCATGGATTTATTGGTGGAGGAACAAGTAATGGAACTTTAGTCACTTCAGATCCTCTGTTTATTCCTTGTGGATTCAAAAAAGAGGTTTGTTGATAATGTTTAATATAAAACAGTTGAAATCTTTCCATTGATACAGGTCAACAAGAGAGAGTGTTTCAGTTGGTACTCAGCAATATTTCTCTATATGGGATCATCCTTCTTTTCCTAGGAACTGAAGCAACAGCAATTAGGATTCACACACACAGAAAATGAGCACCTTGACAACCATTAAACTTGCAGGAATGCTGATAACCAACAGTAACTGTGAATATTTCCTTGATGAGATTCCTCAGTCTGCTTTGCCTTGTTGCACTGACCTCTGAAGTGATATTCTGCAAGCTCCCTGCTGCTCACAGTTTGGGGATTATCAGATTGCCTACCTTGGGCAGCAGCTCTCTTATCTAGTTGATGTAAGATCATAACTCTCAGTTGTAGTCATGTACAAAGCTAAGATAGAAGCAGAGAATTTAAAATAGGGAAAAAAAAAAAAAAAAAAGAAAGAAAGAAAGAAACTAAAAAAAAGCCCCTTAACCACTTTGGAAAAGTTTACAATTTCAAGGAATGAGGTATAGTAAGGTATCAAAAATATGGCTCTTATACTGTTAATTTACTGCAGTAGTTTTCCAACAGAAAAGAATTAAATCCCTCCTTTCTGACGTGTCCCCATCCTGGATGAACCCAAGGTCCTAAACAGAGATAAGGGCCAGGTGTGGCTTGTGAAGGAACAGGAACAGCAGGAGAGCTGTGCTGGCTCCTCAGGCAGCCCTGGGAACTGAGATCCTACTTCATGATTACAAATGAATAACAGAGTTTGGCATGTCTTCAGTCCACCTCACACCTTGAGGTGCTATGGTATGTGCTTGTCTTTTGTCCAGGAGATCTGTGTTCTGAGGAACAATAATCAAGTCCTGTCCTTGGCCAAAGACAGACAAGTGTGCAGGATGTAGCAGTGGGGACAGCGGTGTGTGGGAACCACCCATTGCACCTTCTCCCTATAATAGTGTCTGGCATGTTTCTGACTCTTGCAATCCATCCTTTCCTAAGAACAGATATGCTACGTGTTACATTTAACAAACTTGTTCTAGTCATTAATAAACTTTATCAGTGTTTGCTACATTAAGATCTGTTTATATTTTGGTGAAGGTCTAAAGATATTTGAGTGGTTAGTAAAAGAAAATAATGTGCTAGATTTACAGACAGACTGACATAATGTTATCTTTGAGAAAAAAAAAAATTAGAAGTCAAGCAGTGTAGTATGTCTTCAATAATATTTGAGTGGGAGCTTTTTTTATCAATAATGTAGCTTTGCCAAACCCAAACACAGAAGTATGCTGGAGACCTCGACCTTTGGAAAATAATGTTTAGTGACATTAATCTACATCTAATAGAGGGTTTTGTATCATCGCTTTGGTTTCTATCTGCATTATTGTAGCACATAGGCTGTCACCTGCATTTATATAACATGAGACTGATTATTCCTTATCGTGCATAAAATGCAGACCTCTAGGAAGAGTTCATTTTGGACCATTTCCAATGGTATGTGTAAGATGTTAGAAGCAGAGTACTGCTTTTAAGGCTATCGAGTGCAATTTGCACTCTTTTTCTCTTCAGTATGTCTTATGCTTGACAAGATAATTGGCCCCCATAACATACACACATCCTAGAACACATTTATTACAAAGCCATTGTATTGACGTATAGATACAGATATCAGTGAAGGAATGTAGTTGCTATTCTTTATGCAGAGTGCTATATGTGGAATATAGATTCATAAATAAAATTAGAGATTGTAATAAACTGAAGATGAAAAAAATAGAACTGAGAACTTACACATGGAAGTGTTCCACTTGTCAGAGAAAAAAGAATGCTCTATTTCATATTAGTAGCCTTAAAGTGGTTGTGATCAGAGCTTATTTCTTAATACAGAGTTTTTTAGAGGCTTGCAAGGATTCTTTATTTCAAAATATTGTGTACCTGTATTACTGCTTTGAGTATGTGCCTTTCTGAAACATAATATGCACATTCTGGAATATCCAATCTAAGTAGTTTATTGTCTATTGTTGCTACAATTCTATAAATTAGATATAAAAATAATTTACAACAAAAGTAAAGTACAAGTGATGTGTATATTCCTAAATTACTGTATCAGCCTAAGAAGTGAGCCAAAGTTCAACGCAATTCAGAAAATATTAAGAAAATAATTTCAACAACTTAATTTTGTCAATTTGTTTCAGATAGATTGGTTGGTAACCTAAGTTTACAGTATGGTCCCTTCCAACCCAAACCATTCTATGATTCTAAGATTATAGTATTTGTTTTATTTACTCTTTTGGTTTTACCATTAGTTGATTGCTTTTGGTATTTTTGACAGTTTATAGTCTGTACTTTTGTGACTTGCTAGCAAAAAAAAAAAAAAAAAAAGTGTTAGATGTCTCATATTGGAGTATTCCATCCTTTATTCTGAACATTCTACATGGGTGTTCACATTCAAAGCACCTAACAGAGGTTGCTCATTCTTTGCTATGGTTGCACATAGCTTACATGACATAAAAAGAGAATAGAAGCTCAGCTGGTCTGTGTTGTACATCCTATGTCTTAATCTACAGTTTTATTGAGTGATATAATCAAATAAGATCTCATTATGGCAGCATCTAGATCTCACATTCCAGTTCAGTGAGAGCAGTATATGTGAGAAATAACAGGGTAAAACTGGTCATGCAAAAAGCAATCATTCCCTTTAACATCTGTGATGAATTGTGTTAGGTAAGCTATGACCTGCTCTTCCTTCAGAAAGTGTTTGTGACTGAAACAGTTGATTCTTTGGCAAACAATATTTTACATTATTTCCATACAATACAAAAAAAGAAAAAAAAAGAAAAAAAAAGAAAAAAAGTGAAATAAACATATATAAAACAGAATGCTGCATAGTATTGTTCTGCTAAAAAAAAAAAAAAAATGTGTAATTCTGAATTTGGATGGATGGAAACCTTTCTTTAAAAATGCTGTATTTGCCAGTGAGATGCACAGTCTTCTTCTGTTTGCCAGCTCTAGGAATTATACCTTTGCTCAGCAGCCTTGATTTGTAGCTGCAGCTAAAAGCAGCTCTGTTCAGTGAAGGTCATTTTTGTTCTCTCTTAAACCTAATACAACATGAATGAAATCAGTGACCCAACATACTCAACAAAATTTGTTTTATAGGAAGGAGTTCCCAGCCAGGCACCCTCTATTCAGGCCTTGTGTTTCCAACACCAGCTGTAACAACAAGGAGTGAGCATGTCCAGGCCCAGTTTTGTTGCCTCAGTGCTACTGACATGACCCTAGTGAACGATGGAGGGTTTTGAGGTTGCATTACATCAGTCCAGCCCAAAAATCTGGCTAAGCACAAAGTGAAAGTGAAAGATTGACATTCTGGAGCAGTGACTCAGGGCTCTGCTTGTTTAAGTCCACATGTGAGATGCAGAGCAATGGAAACCTGGCAGAATGTTTCTTAGAATAATGGTAAAAACCTTTTTTAAGGTGACAGCTTCACAAAATAAAATAAAAATTAAATAAAATGTAAAAAAAATGTTTTCAACACTGGTATCTTTGAATATCTGCTCATTCTATTGATACCCCAAAACTGTGCCTTTTTTTCTGACTGCTTCTGTAGCTGAAGTTACTGATCTGTTTGCTACATATGCAGTCAGGATGATTTTCCAAAGCACTCTGCTTTTTACCGGGCACTCAGCTGGTTTTCAGAGAAGCTGTGATTTTTCTTCAGGTTGTACTCATTCTAGCCATGAGTACTTTTCACTCTATCACTAATCTTTTTCTTCTTCTTTTTTTTTTTTAATCCAAAGCAGTATCTTTCTTATGCATTAAAATGTGATTTAAAATTATGAGGACATTGATATTATTTACAGAAATCAGAATCTAGTCCAGTTAAGTTTATAAAATCAGTCCAGAAAACTTAAAGTACAGATGAACTGCACAGATTGGTAAGCAAACAGCCTGAAAATTCTGCTGTATATGATGTCATCCCTTTGCTGTAGGTCAGAAATAACTTCATGCTGTTAATTATAGGTATTTATCATAGTTCATATAATTTTGTGGGGCCCTGACAGTGATCAAAGGTGGTTCATTGGACGCCTGTCATCAAGTGAGCTGGTAATTGTGGAATAGCTTATTTACTAAATCTAATATGTCATTAAATAGACTTATTTTCTCCTTTTCAGAAGTTAATGTAGTTGATAAAAGGACAGTTCTGTTTAAGTAAATTTGATTTGCTGCAGTCAGGTACAATAATTACGTATGCTTATGTATACTAGATGTTTGCACATTAACACATAAAATTTATATTACAGCATTTTTAAAAGTCTATCTTACACTGATAATAGCCAGGGAGATAGGAATTATGACCTATGAAAACTCAATTTTAAGATGAATAACAAATATAAATATATAAAAGACATATATATATAAAATATATAAAAGACTGAAATCACTATCATACATGTTTACTGTGTGCCCAAACTGATTCTTGAAATTATTTTAAAAACATTAGAAGGAAATTTAGACCTCATGCAAACATGCTGCATTTCAGCCATGAGGACTGCTTTTGTAAATCTCAATGAACATATGAAAAAAGAAAAACAAAACAGAGAAGGATTTGAACTGGAACAGAGAAGCTGATAGTGCTACAATTAGATACATGCTGAACTTTATTTTTTTCACTGTGCCTCTGAGCCTGAAAGTGCTTTTGTTCTAACCTTGCACCTGGATCCAGCCTGCTTGCTTTGAATCTGCCTGCATCCTGCCTGGGAACACCACATGTGCAAAGAATGGCCCCTCTCCAGGTTTTGCAGCCTGTTTGTGGTGAAGATGAGTGTGCCAGTTCAGAGCCCTCTGTTCAGTGTTGACTAAGGCCTTGAAGAGTTCTTCAGCCTCACTAGGCTGCAGAAGAGCTTATTGAGACTGTCAGCCTTTTTTCCTGCCAGCTACTTTTTTTTATTATTATTAGGCTGATAAACTCCTGAATTGTTGAAAAGCAGCTGCTCTGAGGCGGATTTAGCTAATTCTCAGGGTGCTTCTGGGTGTGTGGGAGATATATTTACCTCTGGACTATGAAGGTCCCTTGCATTGTTAGACCTAGGTGACCTCTTTTTAGATCAAAAAGAGGTTTCTGGAATGCAATTAAAATGCAGTAGTTCTTTTCTGTAAAGCCTCGGTAACCCAATCAACAGTTCTCTTCCCCCATCTTTTTGTCAGTTTATCTACACTCTCGTATTTTATTCCTAGTTCAAATGTTGTCTGTGTGGTAATTTTGTTTTACCTTATCGGAAAATACCTTAGATAGTATTATTGAAACTCTCCTTATTTAAAAAAAAGTGTCGTGCCTTCTACCAGCTCGTTCTGCAAAGGTTCAAGCTATTAATTTTCACATATTGCTCAAGTAAGCAAAACAGTGTGCATTTGATTTTTTTCCCTAATAATCTCAGATGTAGTTTTGTTGTAATGTAGTACACAATTCATATTGATTAACATGTCTGTAAGTGAGATATGCATTTTATAGACACATTCCAAAGTGAAGCATGAAATCGAACTGTAAATAATTACATTTTTTGAAAGAGTGGGTTTTTTGTTTTTTTTCAGTTCTGTGGAAAAATTTGTACTAACTGAAACAAAGGTTTCATTAAAACTAAAAACAAATTTACATTTGTAGGAGTTTCAGCACTGTCGTTTTCAATTTGTTATATGCCTTTACCTGGCATGCTATTTCACCCTTCATGACACACATCGATACCTTCTTTATGTCTGGCTATTACCACTCATTTAAAAATCTATTTTACATGATTCTTTCAGCCAAAAATGGACCATAATGACATAGAATAGAGCCTGTGCTTCATAAATTCTCCCAGAATCAATACTTTGGCTGGGAATTTGTCAGTCTTACAAAGCTATGCATCATTAAACTTTACTATTATTACAGTGGACTCTGCTTCAAAGTTCACTACCTAGCTGATATTGGATGAACCCATTTAAACCAAGGAAAAAATATGAGACATGAATGCTTCTGTACTGACATGTATTTATCCATATAATGTTTAATTTATGAAATATAAGTAGGTCTTAAACTGCTTATTGGTTTATGGGCAAAGTTCAGCAATATCATCATTAGAGATTATATGCTGATTACAAGTTATTGGCAAATGACTTTAAACTGAATCCATTCAGATTATTTCAGATATGACTTATTCTGCACGTAGGATCTTATACATTAATCACACAACAATGAATTTGTGAGCACAAACATCCTTTTGAACTCAGAACATTTTTCCAGTCAAATCACATTAGAAATCTTTTTATCAATACTGGATATTAGGAATTTTTTGTCCCATACCTATTTGTAAGTTGAGGATTTTTTTAGTAAAACTACAGTTATGTGTGCAAATGTGTCTGTTGCATGCTGTTGATCACGTCCTATTCCTCAGTATTCTGCATGAAGCACTTTAACTTCTCACTCAGGAAAGACTTTGACATGGCTCCCAGATAGAATAATGAACAAATAATTATATTTGGGAATTTATGGTGACGCACAGGAGAAAGACTGTTTATTTCTACTACTCAGGTCTTCAATACTGAAAACACATCCACAGATCAGGTTGTAGAAGGGTTATAAGCAGAGGAAAAGCTAAATTCAAAATATTGTCTATGTGCAATAAATGAAGCAGGCTATATGTGCCCACCTCAAATTCTTGCTTGACTGACCAGTTCCTGGATATGAGGGTTTTCAGACCCCACTGGTCAGCCTTCCTGTCCTCCTCTGCAGTGCTCCTGGTGCAACCAACACTCTGCTCAGATGGGAGGGGTCATACCAGCACCTGTGGGCATTGTGCTTTACCAACCACGTGCAAGTAAGTACTTGAGAAAATACTGACACTCAGGATTAAATAAGTATGTAGGGAACAGGATTAACTGCACTGGTTCAAAGGGCTCTTGGTTGTTCCTACCTCAAGGAAACACAGAAGCATACAAGGCTCCAGTGAAATCACAAACTTCTAAAAATGCAAGTATTTTTTGCTAGTCCCATGAGAAGTCACCTGCAAAAAGATAAAGGACAAAATCGATGGTTTGTTGGCAGGCACACACACAGGCACACGTCCTCTCTATCCTCTCCTTGGGTTGCCACAGCTGCCTGTCTGCTGTCTCAGCATCCCCTCTTGCACTCAGGCGATCACAAAAAGGAGAAAACAAAAAGGGTCATTAGTTAAGAGACGCAGGTGTGAAAAGACTTTCTAAACCGTAGACTTGGTGCACCTGCTCCAGTGAGTATTGCTGGGAATTGGGACAGGTGTGCTAATCTCCAGGCCTTGCCAGGCTTGTAGAGATTGCTGGTTACGGACACTGTGTGCTGTTTGCACACAGAAGAAAATAGCACAGTGCTGGTCTCACTGTGTCTTTGGTGATCCTGTGAGCAAGTATCAGATCAGCGTTAAAGTTTGCATTTTAAAACCTGTGCTCCTATTTCTGATTGCCTTGACTACTTCTTTTCTAACTCTTACATACTGAAAAGAACAACAACAAAAATAAAGCAGGTTGGAATATCCAGTTTGAGTTTTCCAGGCTTTCCTCACAGATGTTAATTTCAGTTGCTTTTTTACCAGGCATCAGGCTCTTCTTACATACTTTGTCCAGAGCAGATTGGGTTACTGGATTGTTTGCCAGTGCTATGATGGTATCTTAAAGGTATCCACAAGATCAGGTTTATCATTCTAGGCCCAAGTTTATATGAAGTTTTTGCTCGGTACCAAAGTAGTTGTGCTGGAATCAGTGTTCCAATTCAAATCCAGTGTTCTACAGTGCTAAAGATGCTGCTAGGAAGTCATTAATGAGCCACCAAAACCTACAGCTTTTATACTTCATTTGAAATATTCGCACAACTGAAAACCAGATATCTCTACGGTCTCTCACGTACTTATGAATTTTTTTCTGTATATACATAAAATATCTGTTATATGTTTCTCATCACAGAGAATAGTTGAACTAAATGTAATATATATATTGGAAGATGAAAGTAAAATAGAGCATAGTGAATGATATAAAATAGTAAGATGACTTACAAAACACTGGTGTACGTGGCATGGATGACAGAAGATCCCCAAGGTTTTAGAGAAACTGTTCAGATATTCATTAGTACTGAGCACTTCCTTGGGGACACTGGCTACATGGAATTGGAAAGATAAACTTACCCTCTCACACACAATCCCAATCAAAACCTTTCACAGAATTTCCAAGTCAAAGGATATGACAAAGATACAACTGCTGTCTTCATTATTGTCTTATTATTTTTTCATTTATAGCACGCACTTACATGCCTGGCATTTCACAGATAAAAGGCATTGCAGAGCCTCTATCCCAAGCATCTTACAGTCTAATCTAATCAGCACAAATTGCACAGTAAGTTAAGCCACAATAAACATATTTATATCTCTATGGAGAAAAAAAGGATATGTGAAAACATAAAAAAAGCAGAAAAGGTTTTCTAGGAAATGTTCCCTTTTGTGTTTGATTTTACTTAGCTTAATTTCTTTAGTAATGCTGGGCTGGTAAGGGGGAAAGAGTGGCAGTGGGTTGTTCTTAAGCAATGATGAGAGGTGGAAAGGGAAGATAAAACTAAAGGAAGAAAATGAGGAGTTGAAGGAGGGGGAATGAGGTCATTGGATGCACTAGGGAAATGTGGAAAGGGGTTGACTGCTCAAGGCAGAGGCAGCAGTCTGGAAGAGAGTATGAAGGCAGAAAGAGACAAAAGGAACACAGTGCAGGGCAGAGCCTGCAGAGTGAACATGGAGTATCTGGGGAAGCAGGAGGAAACAAGAAAGGAAAGTCATTACAAGGTGTTTTGTAAGGTAAGTGCTGATGTATTGAGCTGAGAGTTAGTGAAAGACTGCTAGCCTCAGATACACTGAAGTGTGTGGGACATATTCTTCCTCCGAAATGTCTGTATAAATGGTACACAGCTCTTGCTACAGCCTTTGGGTTGAAACAGCAGGCGTGTCTTTGAATAAGCCTTTTGAATCTGAGACTCTTTGTGACACATGCTGAATCTACATTGGGCCAAGCCAAAAGAAACATCGCTACTGTCCCTCCCATAGACTACTCACCTGTTTGGTCCCTAGGTGGCTGAAAGATGAAACCTTCCAAACCTACTATGAAGGTTTTTATGCATGAGGTACAATATTGACCCATTTGAACATCAATAGTGCAGTTTCCATAGATGTGGTGAAACTAGAGGTTCATCTAGGCTGTCTGTAGCTAACAGCAATACCTGTGTTTTAAAATGTTTTTGTTTTTTTTTCATTAATGTTGCTACAGAAGAAATGCTGATATACTTCTCATTGACTCCAGCGTACTTAGTTTTAGCCTACTCCATCTATTGAAGCAGTCAGTTCTACCAGTGCTGCTTTAGTCTCTTAAAGTTCAGAATCAAGAGTGATTTTGTAGCTCTTTGCCTAACAATCTGTTGTGTTGACATTTGAGGAACATCTAGCATATTTCCAGTGAATATATTCTTATGAGAAACTCCTGTTAGGCCGCATGAAGGGTAAGATTTATATGGCATTTTCTCTATTAAATGCTCTACTGTGTTTTAAAGATTCCATATATTTTTATATGTCTATATTCTATTTTATAGATTTTTCAGAATTTTCTGAGTTATATTTATTGTCCCCACAGCTTTGTGTTCTTCCACAAAATATTTGTCTTTTAGGATTTAGGCCCTTGCTTTTAGGAATCTATTTTAAACCAAATTCTCTTTGCTTTTTGTTTTGAAGTCAATGCACAGGCAAATCATCCAGAGGGAGTTATAGATACTGCATTCTCTATACAAACAGCTCCAAATTTAGAAATCTTTTTTGAAGTGTGATTTAGTAAATAAGGGTTTTTTTGGTGGGTTGTTGTTGTTGTTTTTTTGTTTTTTGTCTAAAATTCATTAGGAGTAAATGGTTAGTGGGAACAGTTCCTTCTCCAAATCCAGTGTGCTTGAAGTCCTTCCCATGCTGCCTTTATCATCTTTGCAGAGTTCAACGATTACATATTTGACTTCAATTTACAAAAGCTTACCACTAGAGTAAAGGTAATATATTTGGTGTTTTGATATAATCTGTTTTGTGAGCACTACTGTCAATATCTATAAACTTCTCTCAATACACCACACGAATGTTAACATTTTCCTTTTGACTATTATTTACTCTAAAACAACAAGGATGTTCAGGAGGGAAGAGGGAGAGGGATGTTTTGGATGATTTGTCAGTTACAACCCAAGGGACTACAGATGCAACTAGTCTTATTTTTATATTTATTGTAAAATTAAATGTTGACATAAGGTCTGAGGGATTTGCATGAATACAACAACGTCATTATTAAACAGCTGGGATCCTTGAATTTTTCAAAACTAATTCCAGGAAGAAAAAAAATAATGAAAGCATAGCTCATGTGATAGAGTATAATGAGTAGTTCCTCTTGTTTTCTCAAGAAATTATTCTGCACTTTTGAAAAATAATCAGTGGTAGTAATTTTCAGTGCTTTTTTCATTTAATACTTTTTACATTTTTCAAATGAAGTCCATAAAGCTGTAACATGTATATTGATATCCTTTTTTCTATACCAAGTGCCAATTTTATTGTGGAATAGGATTGTGCACTATACAGAGGCCCATTTGTCTCCTCAGACAATAATGAGATATGTTTATGCTGTTTCACATAGTTTTGGCTGTATTAAAACATCTGGTTACAGCGAAGGGGTGTATTAAGCTAAGGTTTATGCCTGTCTGTCCTGGCATATTGAGAACAGAAGGTCAAATTTTTGCATTAAATGAATGGAGGATGAGAAGTCAAAGGCAGGTGTCCCTGGCAGTGCTGTCAACTGTTTAAAGCCTAACATCTGCTGGCAAAACTCACTCCAGCCAAAACCAGTAACGGATCAGAGTGGTATGGTTAGTATACATCCCAGTTCCTTCACCATGTAGTTGGTGTATCTTTTATTCATCAGTCCACAACCTTAACTGCCCTCCTCTGGTGAAAATGCTGGGCCCTGGGTAGCTGTAGAGTTAGAGAAGTTTTGCTCTCCTTAGAGGTGTTGCTCTCCCTTGATCAAACGGAGCTGCACCAACCATCACTTTTGTAGCCCATATGCTCACCACAACAAGCATGCGTCCATAAGAAATTGCATGTATGTTAATAACATTCACACTCATTGAATGAAACTCACAAAGCCTAGTAAACATCCTGTTATTCCGACTGGAGATTATATACTATTATCCTTTTTATTCTACTGCTTGCCACCCAAATTGTGGTTGCGTCAGTGTGTGGGTAGTTTCATTAACTCCTGAAATAGTCCTGTTGAATCCCTTCCCTTCTCATTAAGTGGGCCACTGAAGGGTCAGTACAAGTTAGGAGCCCAAAACAGATGGTACTAATTTTGGAATCAACTATTAGAAATAGAAACTCTTCTGTTCTTCCAGGAGCAGCCAGGCACATTGAAGTTCACAGCTGTTCTTAATGCTATCACTTTTACCGCTAGCACACACCTTATTCGGGACGTGCTGAGTACAGAATATGGATAAGAAATGGTTCTGCTTGTCATTAGGACATCTTTAGCTAAGATTAGTAGCCACATTTCTGAATTTTTCTAATGAAAGATTTGTCAAAAAACAGTAGACAAGTTTGCTTCAAGCCCTTTCTCAGTTTTCAAACCTACACTTCTCAGTTTACTGAAATAGTAAGGGATGCCAAATTACTATTCAAAAAATCCTAAAGGGCTGAAAAGAAGCAGTCTATTTTCTTTCTTTCTTTTTTTCTTTCTGTCTGTCTGTTGTCAGCCTTTCTTTCAAGCATGGAGTTTCAGCATTAACATTTGGAAAGTGAGGTCTCCTCATCACAGCATGCTGGCTTCTAGTGAAGTCTTTGCAACTTGTCAGTAAAACTTCCAAGGTTTTGGAGGCACAAGAGCACAATACATCATATTTCCAAATTTCATTCACTTCCATCTCTGCAGTTCTTGGGAAAAGGGAAATTGTGGCCAAATTCTTTTCATATCCCCTTACACCTATTCTGTATGTCTTATGCTTATTCAGCCAAGTAAGGGAACAAAAGCTCCTGCTGCTCACTCACCTCCTTGTTCCAGCTGTCCAAACTAAAGGCTGTACTCTGAGCCAGACTATTTCCTCACATCCATTTCTTCTTTATGTATAACTAGGTAGAAAGAAGGAAGGATGAGCCTGGCCTTTGTACCAGCACTCTTTTCTTACATAGGTACAATACTTCTATAGCTGATTAGGACAGCTAGCAAGCCAGATGAGTGGGGGAAGAAAAAAAAAAAAAAAAGAAACACCTGACTTTCATTACTGCAAGAATGTAGCTTTTGTGGAGAAAAAGGAGTGAAAATGAAGAATTATTTATTTCTGAGTAATGGAAAAGTTGTATTGCAATGTCAATTATAGAACTAGGAAAGCCTGCTGCAATATTCTATTACGCGGGCTACAGCCTGCCTCTGAACTGATCCGTTCTTACTTGCAAGAAATCTTCCAGAAAACTGTGATCTTTCATTTTTAAAATTCTGGTCTTGGAAAATACACTGCTATTACATGTTATGCCTTATTCATGACTACACTGAAAGTTCAATCTTGCTTTTAGGGTCTAGGAGACAAATTTATCCTTCTTAGTAGTACAGAGAGCATTTAATAAAGCAAATGCTTTTCCTCCACTGAGCAGAAGGGAAAAAGGAATAACTGGAAAAGGCCTCAGTGAATTGGAGCACCTCTAGGGAGGTCTCCAAGCTTCAGTAAGCAGATCTCAGGAAAGCTGGGATGAGGTTGATCTAATGAGTGCATCATGACCCAGTGAATCAATTGGCCATTCAAGCTGTGCTTTGCCTCTACAGCTGATTTGAACTGATTTGTTCTGCCAGCTTATTGATACAACTGAGTGATTTTCAGAACTCAACCTTGTTGTTTAAACTCTCCTCAATTTCTCCCTAATTATGTCATCTCTACATTCGTCTTTACGGTTCTAACCTCAGTACATGACTGTGCTCTCTTTCTTTCCTACTGTGCAAAGAGCTTAGGTCCTTGTTCATGGCAGTTTGCATAACTGATTGTAAAACTAAGGGAAATCTAAGTTAAAGACCAAGCTGAATTTTACTAAGGGATGGTGCTTAACAAATCATCTCTGGAGTGCTGTTATATCTGTTCAGCAAATTTTCTGGACAAAGACACCCATAGTAGAAATGAACTTTCTTAGTGGGGAAGAATTTTAAAGCTTCTCATCATAAACAGCACTTTGGTATGGACTTGAGATGTGTAGAAATATCAAGGGCATATTATAAATCCTTGTACTTGGGCTGAGCTATTCTGCCAGTTCAGACATAGGTGCCAATCACTTGAGTTAGCTGTGCAGGATAAACATCCTGGGAATTAAGTACAAGTGGTAAGGCACATCCTAATGTTTTCCTTCAGACTTCAATTTCCATTGACTTCCAGTAAAAGTGTAAGATTTTGTTATGGCCACTTGCTTACTGAAATCTAAACAAAACTAAGCTGTCTTGTTTAAAAAGTCAGACTGAGAGCAATATGTTCCAAAAGACATAAAAGCATCTAAAATCTGAACTCAGGATGGAAAATGAAATTAATGCCGTCATTGACTCTTTGAATACTCTTGTTAGAAACCTAAAGCAAAGAGATTTTTTAAAACTCAAGGGTCCAATTTTGCATTCTTGGGGAAGGATATTTGTTGCTTGGGCATCTTCTGGAAATTCACTGTGAGTTTTCTTATATAACTTTTGCAGAGTTTGGTACATCAGGACTAAATCACCATATCATACAATTTAGGTAGCAGTAGGGGTTTTTGGTTGGTTTGTTTGTTTTTAACCTTCTAAAGACTTTCTGCAGGATTTTAAGGGCACAGAACACTTAAACCGTTTCTGACATTTATATTAATGTGAACTGTGTCTCTCCCCATGAAATTATTTTCACTTAGCATACAAGAAGTAGAGAATATTGAAGCAGGAATAGTTTTTGTTTCTTAATGAGAATCAGTACAGTTATAAAGATAATCAGATTACTCAAAATGTTAATTACTCTAATTCACTGCAGTCTGATACAAAAATATTGTTTCTCCCTCCATGCCAGAAATATCATCACTAACTGTCTTTCTGAACTTTTAAACGTATTTATTTTTTGTATATTTCTAAAATCACTGTTTTCCACAAAACAAAGGGTGCCACTGAAAAAGATACATACAATACATCTTGGCTGAATTCATAAAGAATGAAGAAAAGAGAAAGGAAAATAAAATGACTGCTTTTCAAATCCTCCTTCTGTGTTGAAACCTACTCCAGCTCAATTCATACTGAATGCCAGTGGCATCATTTAAATTTTGGATACAAACTTTGGTTTTGGAGTAAACACCCTTACTTAAGCATATGGAAAAAGGTTATCTGACTCCTGAAATTTTCAGTCTACTTTAATTTATAATCAGTGCCATAAAAAAATAGTCTGGCTTTGTTTCAGTGTTAGGATATATAATACATCCATTTAAATTTGGTTCTTGAAGTTGTATTTGGTTTATATAGCCACTCTTCTCTAGTTGTTGTCATTTCTTGCAGCTTCATAATAATGAAACATAAGGAGATGATGAGATAATTAAAGTTCCAGATAGGCAAAATGTTTAAATCATCAGCTTAACTTGGTTTGATATGCAGTTCTGTCTGTCAGGTGCTTGAAGGAGGAGTTGGAGATTCACATCTATCATTCACTAAAAGCAATTTTGTTCAAGCAGAATCATAGTTCCTGGAAGTAAGGAATTGTTTCCATCCAGGAAGGACTGCCGCATGAATTGTAGGAGGGCGCTACAGTATACTGATATTCCTTCAAAGTTTTCAGGAAGTTTTTAAGAGCTGATTGTTGTGGAAATTTAAAACTTTTATGCCATCTTCCTGCAGATATGCATCGTATTCTCCTTCCACTCCAGTCCGATGAGGTTGTGTTGTAACTCCATACCTGTTGCAATTAATGTAGAAGGACATGCTGCACTAGTTGCTGATAATGAGAGAGATGGCAGGAGGTTTAAGGAAAAAAAGACATTTAAGACACTTTTACCTGTGAAAACTATGTTTGCAGAGGTATCAGCAACATAAGGCTTTCCACAATTCATTCCTTACGTGACTTCAACATTAGTCATTTCAGCCAAAAACTCACTGCTAAAAGTACAAAATTAATTCATTTTCAGAAGGCTGCAATAATTCTAGTTGTGTGGTGGTGAATTTTATGCTAGGAATGCTTCTTTCCTGAAGTTGGATTTTGATTGACAAATTCATTTCATGTAAAAATATCACATAGCCATCAGGTGGTTAAAAGTTTTCAGCTGTTTCTACCCTTGCCTGAATTTGAACCAGTGACCTGAAGGCAAAAAGCTTTGTATCTCATTAGCAAAACCCTCAGCTATACCGTGCACCCCTTCAGTTCAATTCAGTTCAATTTAAATGAAAAAAAATTTAGCAGTGATATGAAACATAAGAGAAGCATTTTACATTTAATTTTCTATGTGTTTTTTTAAACACTGGAAGATGGAGAGAGTTTCAAAAGAGAGAGGATTTAAAAAAAAAATTAACATATAGCCACTGCCATGACTGTTTAAATGTCAGAAAACTCTAATCTAAGCAGTGCTATTTCCAGCTGTGACTAAAGAAAAAGCAGGAAAAAAGCAGCTTTGCTTCTTTGCTGTTCTAACATATTCCTAATAATAAAGATCATTGTCTTTGAACTCTCCCAACCTTACTCTGTTCTCCTTTGCTAAAGCCATTAAAATGATTAGAACCTCAAGCAGGGTTACAGTGTTAAAATGCTTGACTTTTCCCTTTCTCCAAACAGAACCGGCTTGTTTTAAATGTGGCACACATCACAGTAATCTAGTCTAACTCTTCTATCAGTCCGGCTAAATTTCTTCAACAGATTTGCCCAAAATTGTGTTGAAAAACATAAATCACTGGATTAAACTTGTAGAGAATGATGAAAGCTGAATTCATGTATATACATGTGGTGGTACAAATGGACTCTTTTACTGTTTAACCTGAATGAAAGCAATAAATTTGAAACAGGTTTAACTGATGATATTGGTAATCCACAACAGATTTCATAAACGTTGTTGAATGAACTTTTTTTTTTTGTTGAGTAATCTCTAAGATTAAAGAAGGAACAGATAACCCAGTCAGTTGAAATTCACATTTTTTTCTTGTTTAAGTTTTGATCTGAATGAAAACAGTAACAATAATTGCATTTTTTATTTATTCATTAATAGAATATTTGAATTAAATACTTACTAAATGTCTTGAAAGCCAATATGAATCTTCTCCAGAACAGACTTTCTCAAGAGCAGAGAACATTCTCACTGAAGTTAGCTTAAACTCCATTTAAAAGTAGAATTAAAAACAAATTGTTAATTTTTAGGTATTTTTGCAGACTGTGTTAATTCCCCCCCTTGGACTGTAAGGGAACATGATTCTCCTGTAATTTATTCTGTCCTATAATTTAGGAAGCTCTTTCCTGGCAATTATGTGAAAGCAATATTTAGCTGCAGGGAACCTTTACAGTGATTTGAATTTTCCAGATAAGAAGGACTTGAGCGTAAGCAGTTGTGGGTGTGTGCTGACACAGGCATCATTACTACCTTTGTCTCCATTTGATAATGATGGAATACGCCATACAAATGTATGGCAACAGTACACTTAATGAGAATATTTCATCAGTGGTAAAAAATTATATTGAAGAATAAGTGATTATTATATCAACACATTACTGATATAACCAAGCTGGACTAAAACATTCAAACTGAAATCCTTGAAAAATAATGTTTCAGACTTGACCCTGCTGAAATCAGTTAAAATCAGAAGCAACATTTGCAATGGCTGCAGTAGAGCTAGGAGTCTTCTAAGTCTTCTGCTTGGGTGCAATTTGAGTGAGAGGTGAAGAGATTTAGGGTCAACCCTGCAGAAGCTTAAGAAGCTGATTTTGTTAAGGAGCTGTTTTGACGTTCCTATCCTTCTTGTCATGCTTTGCTGTTTTTTTTCTTCTATATTTTAGACCAACTCATTTGGCTCCCACATCTAGAAAGATGGGCTGGTATGTAAGCTGTGAAATGAGTGAGGCAGACTGACAACTAGTAAAGTACACATGGATATGTATACACATATTCTTACACAGTGCAGGAAAATCAGGAAAAAGATTTACAAACATTGCAATTTTAGTAAGTATTGCATCATGTATTCTAAGTATTGCTTTAAAAAACTCTTGAATATAGTCATTCCTGTGCTTCTTATCAAATGTTTTTGATGCATAGATTTAACACATTTGGTTATTTAGATATGTGTTTGTTTGACAGGGAGAGAAAACACTCAGCTAAATTCTTCTCTGATACCAATTGAGTGAGACATTTAATTGTCTGCTTAATTTAAAGTATCCAAGTTATCTTATCTAGAAAAACGAATCATCACATGGTTTAAGTTATGCAGGTGCTTAAATAGCTGCATGAACTCAGTGATATCTGTGTCACACAATATTTCCAATGTCATAGATGTTTCTCAGATTTTACCTGCCTGTCACTAGGAATAGTTTGCCCGTGCTGCATTTTTTCCCGCAGTGTATGTTTTAATTCCTGAACCACACTCTCCACATAAAATATTTCTCTATGACAATTCCAGTAACATTTTCTAATCACAAAATAATATTTACCATCTTCCCCCATGTGGTTTTCAGAACAGAGGGAGCTGCTGCAGTTCTGTAGAGGTCATGAACCTGGTTGATGAAGCACAGATGAATATAAAGTATTCTACTGAGCTTAACGGGCTTTATTAATGTGCAGATCCAATACACGTTTTTATTTAAATTCATCTAGAGGCTAAAGGACACATATTTCAATTGTTATTTTGCATTTAGTTTTGTGAAATTAGTTTTGCATGTTTTTAAAATAGAAGTGTGATTAGATATCTACAGATTACTTTCCATTAATTATAGACACTGCACCTAATAGTGCTTTTGGACTTTTAATGGAAGAATCAACCAATAATTTAATTTGAAATAGATTTGAACAAGATTCGCTCTATGAAGTAGAACTGCTTCTTGTCCTTAATCCATACATTCAATCTCAGTGCTGACTAAGACCCAGACTTTACATTTCTTTTTCTTTTAAAGATGAAAAAAAAATTTCCTTATTTTCTGCCTCTCATTATTTAATAGATTTCCATCCATAAATAGGAATATAGTGTCAAACCATTGGCACTAGGTAAAACATTTTCAAAAGGCTTAAGTCATTCCTTCTGAGCTTTGATCATGTTTGTACCTGATTTGAGACTAGTTTTTAAAGATACTGAATGAACTAAAGATTTAAACAAGTGCTCATTGAGATTTTTTCGTAAATGTATGTTGATTACAATGAAATGTATACCTTAATTCAAGTGGGTAGTTCTGTAAATTCTCATATTATTTTATATGCATACTTTAAGCATCTAAGTCACTGAAGTCTTTGGCACACACTTCCTTTGCAGAACTGCTGGGTGAGATGCTATCATATTCCACCCTTCACTGTTTCCCCACTGCTGAAGATTACTGCTCCCACTGGAGAGCTGGCAGATTGAGACACACACCCACATCTCAGTCACATCAGTAAGAAGTCTGAGGCCTTTAGTTTAAATTGCTGACTGAGGCATCTTTCATCTAAGCTCTAGGACTTTGCATTTAAGCAGCTGACAAGCACGTATGCATTCCATTCCCCATATTCAGCAGAGGGGCAAAACAGATAGTGGGAGAAAGTATCTGGTAATTTTCTTATGTTACCTCTGTTGCAGCCTACTGCTAAATGCCCTTAGTCATCTAAATTCCCCTTTTCAAATATGTCCTAGGCATTCCAAAGGAGGTGGTTCTTAATGTATTTAGGTGATGAAATTATAGCAAGTTGTTGCCAAGGAGTGGCATGTTACAGTTTGTACTGGTAAAAACACAGCTGAATAGGCGTTGGCTGCCATTTCTCTCCTAGTATTCAATCTTAGAAAGAAATGGAGCGTTGCTTCCTGAAAAGTTGTAGTAAGATGCCCACTGAGCAACTCCGCAGATGCCAACTCTGCCATCTGGCACAGCCCTACACACTGCATGCCAGTAAGATATCCCAGACACCAGCTAAAATGAATTGCATACAACATTCCACAGCTCTTTTTATTTATCAGTAAAGAAAAGATATGTATGCCAATAGGATTAAGCTGTTGTTTCTATAATATAGAGGAGCCAGCCAAAATAGTAAGACTTCTGCTCTATGACTTCTGCTCCATTTTCTGGCACTGAAGCTTCAGCTGCTTACCGGCTTTCCAGTCCATTTTTCTGTTCAGAGGGGCAAACTACCATTCATTTTTCCCTCACTGTCTTCTCATTTGCACAGAACCTGTTGCTATTAAACAAGCTTAATTTCAAAATGTGAGTGTTTCATTTCGCTGAAGCTTTATCTGCTTATATTTTAATTCAGTATTTGTGAACCCTTGACACGAACATCTGAATATTTGGGTTATAAGACTAAGATATTCAATTGCAGAAGAAGTTAGCGCAGCTTGAGGACTTTTAATCACCTTTATGCTTTTTGATCCTGCAGTATTCTAATTAAGAAGCATGTCAGACCTGTTCTTAGGCTGCTCTGGGGCACAGAGAAGTCATTGCATCAGCCTGATGACTGCATAGGTGCAAAGTCACTCCTTCCCTCTAGTCGTGTCACCTTTGCTAGTTGTAAGGTTTTATAGGGAAATAAGGGTAGTTTTTGTTGTCAGGGGTGGTTTTAGAAGAGCTTTGCGTCAGTGTAGAAAAAAAACACCATTTGTTATTGGAACATCCAGCTTCATATCTGATCTTTGTTACACTGCTTCATACAATTCAAAAAAAAAGTAAAGAGCAATTGCACCTTGTTACATATAACCACTTCAAGAAAAAACAATTATAGCAGGCCTCCATCCTGGTGAAGAAGGCTGTACACTATAAAGACTGGATATGGCAAAATGACCTTATAGTTAAGTGAGAGAAAAGAGGTTGGTGTGGTAAGTATATTGGGCATGTTGGTGGTAGGCACAGAACCACCAGAAAGGCTAAATCTGACCTTAAGGGCCAACCTCTAGCGCCTGTGAGCAAAAGCACAGATAATGTAGACTTGCTGCTAAATGGATGCTGCTAAATAGTGACAGCAGATGCAAATAAGGCTGTAAGTTATTACTCTACTCTTCACTGATAAGGTCTCCTATGCCTCTGTGGCTAGAGACAGAATTGGAAGAGGACAGCAAACAACAGCAATGGAAGAGGATTGAGTCAAAGTTCTCTTGAGAAATTTTGGTCCATACCAGTCTGCAGGTCCAGATAGATGGAAGACATCCAGAGGTGCTGAGATAACTGATTGATGAATTGGCCTCATTTTGCCCAGTGAACTGGCCTTTCTCCATCACCTTTGAAAGATTGTGGAGATCGGGGAAATCCCCTGAGAGAGATAAAAGCTGTATCCATCTTCAAATATGGCAGGAAAGACAACCCAGAAAGACCAACTGTAGGTTGGTGATCCTAAATGCAGGTGCTGGAAAAATCACAAAGTAACCTTGGAAACAATTTCTGGGCACATGAAAGAGAAGAAGGTGATAGGGAGTAATCAACAGGTATTTTTAAAAAAGTAAAGCACCCTTTTACCAACCTGATTGACCTCTATGATGAAATTAGTAGATCTGTAGGTGGAGATGAAGGAGTGAGGAAGAAATGAGTATCATCTACAATGATCTTAGCAACTTCCCTTGTATCCATGTTGGGACATCACATTTAAGATGGAAAAAAAACCTGATTTAATTATCTACCTCAAAAAGGAATGGCTTACGTTTACTGCTCTACTTAGAAAGTGTAGCTCCTCTGCAATCTATACTGGGATGTCTCCTGTTTCATATCTTTATCAGTGAGCTGGAGGAAGAGATGCTCATCAATTTTGCACACCTAAGAACCTAGACTAGGAACTGGGACAATGAGAGTTAATTTCAGCAAGAAGTTTAAAGCCCTGCACCTGGGAAGAAATTAGACCCTTGCATCAGTACAGGCTGAGGACTGCTCCACAGTGGTTTTGCTGGAAGGGACCTGCAGATGTTGTTGGACAATATGCAACACCTGTTGTGTCACCTATCCTGGCAGTGATGAGAGCTAACAGCATAAAGGGGTTGTATCACCAGAAACATAGCTGGAAGGTCAAATGAAGTGATTATTCTCCTTTTGGCTACCTCCAGTTTTGGACACCCTCCCCCCAGTAAAGGAAGGACATCAGCTAACTATGTCAGATTCATTGGAGAGCCAAAAGGATGGTCAGGGGCTGGAGCAGTTGGCTAATGAAGAAAAGCTGAGGGATGAGCTTTGTTCATGCTGGAGAAGGGATGACTCTAAGGGTTCTAACAGCCCTCCAATACCCGCAATGAAGATATAGAAAAGACATCAATAAGTTCTTTAGTGAGGTGTGCTGCTGAAGCATGAGACGTAACAGTCATAATTTGGCATGGGGAAGGTTCTGGCTAGATGCAAGTATTTGTTTTGTGTTTTTTTCCCCTAATGCTATGATTTTTATTTATTTTTCCTTATGCAACAGGAGAAGCAGTTTAGAACAGGTGGTCCTGCGATAGGTTGGTAGAATTCAGTGTTAAATGATCCTCTGTCCAGTACTTGATCATACATGGACTATGATGAGGGGTAGGATTCAAATTAGTGCATTGGCTAGAATATAAATTATGTAAGAGCAGAGGCTGGCTCAGGTGCCAGATGGGTCAGATAGATTACACTTCATTTCATTAGCCACCTGGGTCAGGTATCCTGGTAGCGATCAATTCATAGCTGCAATAGTTATGGGTAGAAGTAGAATTCACAGTGGAATGATCATATTATGTTGCAGTGTCTTTGCCTTAGTCAACTGAATTCAGACCTGTAGCAATTCATTTTACTTATGCTAGAAAATACTGATAGGTGACTTAGCATCATGTGTGAAATACAGCTGTTAGGCAAGCCCTAATGCTGTGGTTTGGAGCACTGTATCTTTTGCCACCCAGATTTTGAGATATCTGAGTTTAGGAGGAAAATGAGGGAAGGAAAAAATATTAATTGTTGACCCATTCAGATTCTGTAACGCAAGGACCATTTAGGAGCTGTCAGCTGTTTTGGTGTTTCTGTGTTGTTCCTCCCCTCAGTTTCAGCAAACTGGGCACAAATCCACAAAGGTTTGAATGCTACAGAAGTGTTTTATGTCCTACCAACACTTCTGGCTCCTTCTTTTCCTTATTGTGGCTGAAATAGCTGCCTTACAGAGTTTGCCCACGTGTGCAAGTATCAGAGGATTTTGTTTGAGGGGGAAATCCTGCTCTCATTTGTTCGTAGTAGAAGTAATGCAGATTCAAAGGCAGCACAAAGGAAAACCACTGTTAAAAATTCAAATCCAGGTGGCTCCTCTCAAGCCAATTTGGCACTTCTGAACAGCAGTGATTTTTACTGCTTTGGCATTCCTTTTTTTTTCTTTTTCTTTTTTTTCTTTTTTTTATGTGCATTTTTCATGGAAAAGAAGTTACTGAGTTCTCAGGCTCTTGGAGCTTTCATAGATTTTGCTATCCATTAAATCTCTTCATAATAATTGAGATGTAAGTGCTAAGTTTGGATCACGGTACCAAGCATAACTGATAGTAGCCCTGCGGCTATCCACTGACTTTAGCTAAATTTAAAACTTTCATTCATAAATGCAGATTAAGAGAGCATAGCCATGGTCCTGGCACACAAATGAATGTGCACACATGCACACACAATTCAAAGGTAACCTCTAACTCTGGGAAGCTTTAATGCTCAGAAGGCTCCAGAGGCTCACTGGCACAGCCCCTCTGATTGCAGAGCTGAGTATCTGCTGTGGTGTTTTATACAGCTACTCCAGGGGAATCTTAAATACATGAGGAAAATGTCTTCCTACACCTAACATGCTGACTGCCTCCACTAAATGAAAAAGAGGATATTCAGTTTTAAACAAAGCATTTTTTATTTTTATAAAGAAATCAAAACCAGTTGCAATTAAATAGCAAACAAAGGAAGAACTGGAATCCATAAAACATCAGGGGCAATATTTAAAGCAACCAAACTAAAATCAGTTCAGTATTCCTCTGCTGTATTTATATACAAGTGCACTTATTTTTAAAGTACTCTAACACTTAATTTTGCTTTCAGTTTTTTGTTTTTTTTTTTATTTGGATTACATATGGTACTGTGATAGGATGTTTCAGAAAGCCATAAAGTGTTCTTGCCTGTAAAAGCAATGTCCTTTCTTTGTTAATGCCAGGAATGCTTTTCCCAAAACACTCATTCCCTGCTCAAGACACTGTAGCTGCTAATGAGGAAAACACTGCAAGTACCTCATTCAAATGTTTTCTTTTGTTTATCTACAGGGAGTTTACTCTGTAATAGCAAAGAATCCCTTAGTATCAATGAGTCTGAAAGTACTCATATTTTGCCAAGAATAAAGTTGTAAAGCTTTGTGTGCCAACACTTTAAATTAATCTAAAATAATGCAAAGGGGAATTTATAATCTTGGAAGGCTTTTTAAAGCCTCATCTCTATTGTCACAATTAATAAGAATATTCCATATCAGTGGCAATGCTCCCTTTCTCTATTGCCAATAGTAGTTGCAATGGATGTCATCCCTCTGAGGAAGTACGTCAGAACTGATAGAAAGCATGATATTGGTATGAGACAAAATACATTTTTGCAGCAGAAGCTTTGCAGTACGTCGCTAGTTTCTTAGGTAGCTCTGCTTACTCACAACCTTTTTTCCTAAGCATCACTTAGTGCCCAATGGTAATCCTTCCTTTAGATGGCTTTTACAAAGTGGGTAGCGCATTAATTTGGCATACAAATTGAGAGACTGTCTTTGATGCTGAAACAAGATTAAAATAGTCCTGCTCACATTTCAGTTTCATACATAAAACATAAATAATGTGGAAACCCTCCCCACCATTACGGACAGCTTCATTTCTCTGACGAACAGTACTTAAAATCTACATTTATCGCAAACTTAAAAAAAAAAAAAAAGAAAGACCATAAAATATCATGCCTGCCAAAATACTTTATGTTCCCATCCACAAGGCCCTTAGTCACAGTTCTGGCCCAGGACTTCCTCAGGAGATGCTGTTTAAGAGCTTTTTATAAAAAAAAAAATAAAAAAACCCAATGCCATTCCCATGATATATGCTGTTTTAAAATTTGTGTTTCTGTATGGCCAAGGCTGCTGTGTTTTGTTATAAATATGTGAAGTCAGTAGATTGCCTAGGTCTCCATTTTTACAGGGGATACTGCATCATTAAGTACTGAAAGAATATAATGTAACTATTCAAACTGCTTAAAATATTTCGTAACCATAAATTATTATCCAAAAATATTTTTCGAGTAGATAAAAAGAGTTGTCAATTCTGCATAGTGAATGCCTCATAAGGGGCTCATTTATGGTTGAAAACTGAATAAAAGCAGTAAATTAAGAACAGACGTAACCATAGAGAAGCTGTAATCCACAGCAGATTTCCTTGGTGAATGAAGTATTGTTGTGTGGATTTATCCTCCTTGCTTGTACAGTTAACCAGTCACATCTGTGGCCAAAGTGCTGTCTGTGCACACAGACAAGTTGGGTTCAGTCACCCCACGGAGGAAAGCACATGCTGGTTTACACCGTATCGATAAAGTGCAAAATAAACTTCGCTAGCTGTTTCATTGGGGATGCACTACTAAAGGGCAGATATAATACTGAAATTGAATTCCCATGACTTGGAGACATAGAAAGGCTTGGGCATTGAGAAAACTGGAGGAACAAGGCATTTCCCTAGATTTTACATTTGTATTGCAGGCCTTGTTTTCTGGCAAGTTACGACAGACTGCGTTGCTGACTCACAGAATTAGTGTTTGTACTTCCTAAATACGATAATGAATGGAAGCTGCTTGAGCTATAGTGTTTGTGAAGGGAAAGCCACTTGTTATAAATATTCATTTGACAAAATGTAAATAGTTTTATAGGAGTGTAAACTGTTGCAAGTTATTTGATTCAGTACAGTTGTCTCCTCCGTATTGTTTGTCACAAATGCACATAATGAACCAGCCAGGATGACATGTAGACTTGACAGTGAATTAGTTTAGCCGTATTGCTGTTTGTTTAACTTTGTGATTACACACCAGTCAGACAACTCATCTCTTTTGTCTCCAGAAAGCCACAGCAAGTTCCATTTTTCTTATGTCTCTCCATTTCTTTGCTTGTTCCAGTACCCCAGCGTGTCATTGTGCACTAATTCTGATTTTACATCAGGAGGTTTTATCTATTTCAAGATCACTGGCTTATTAACTCAGAACATTCCAAACAAGAAAAAGATTCTTGTGAGTTTCTTTTCATTATCGGGGGCTTTTTTTAATTATAAGGCATGCTTCCCTGACAACAATAGATTTCATTTCAAATAAATAAACTTCATCCTAACCGTGCCTGAAACAGAATTTAAAAAATGCAGTAGAGATAGAAACAAATGTTGTAATATGAAATTCCTTGCACCGGTCATTTAGAAACCAGTCTTCATCATTTTCTTTATCTAAATATAAAAACATATCAAGATTTATGTTTCCTCTTTAATTCAGGTTGTGGAGAAAATAATAAATAATTACAATCCTGCCAGCATCAAAAGCAAACTACAGCACCTGTGTCTGTGTTACCAGGAAAACCACAGAGTTTTATAGAGTTTATAGATGCAGCATGATCCTGATCTGGACCAACACATATAGACTGTCAACCACTTGCTGTTACAAAGTGCTCAAGCTAATGTGTGCAAGCACATGCTAAAGTTACTATATACATGTATGTAGACAGAGGCCTACAAAATTTCTTTTTTTAATCACTGATAGCCTTTAAAGGTATGGTCCTTAACTTGAACTGAGTCAAATAGCATTTGAAAACTCTAGTGTACTTTTAAATTAATCATGGACTTTGAAGGTATTATGCTTGATAATGCTCTAAAGCAATTTAAAGTTAAAATTGATTTTGTCATTTTGTGCTTAGCGTAGAGATCAGAGTTCTATGTCTGCTATAATTATTTGAACAACAGCAAATGTAGCATAGGGGCAGTTTTGCAGTTTGTTTCAGTGTTTAAAGTCCCTTTATATCTCTTTTTTTTGGTCTAAAATTATGCTTTCTTATTTAAAAAAAGAAACAAATCTGGTGCTTTAGAAGGTAATGTGTCTAATTTTCTTTCTAAGTTTTGTACTGAAATCTTTTGCAGTATGTTTACAATCTGGAGTACTTAACTAGATTGCTATTTTAAGGCCTGTTCCAAAGGCGACTTCTGGTTTCAGTGAGCTTCCATCAGCCCTTAGTGACTCCTGGGAAAATAAATGGTCTGTGTGTTTTAAACAAGAATGATATTTTAACGTTTCCTGAAATTTATCAAGGAATCTATTTTGAAGAGTTTTCGGCAGCAGATTTAATTCAGTGTTCTGAAAGATAATTTTCTGAAATGGTTGCGGATTCACTTAGAGCTATCAAATATAGAAAGATTTAGAATGTTTTCTTTTTTAATTTCAGTTAGTAAGATTTCTTTCCGAAGAGGAGGTCAGCAGGACCTTTTCTGAAAGGATTTAATTAAAGTTAGCAAGTAATTTTGTGTTCTGCAGCACGTTACATATTGTGAAAAGGTTATAGATTCACCCAGTGCAGCACATCAGAAGTATAGGGGTGATAGGTGAAATTTTTTTTGTTGCAAGTGCTGAGATATAATCATTTAAAAGGTCGCTTGCACTCAAGAAGAGCATTTATTTAATAAGCAACTTGTTTTGGGATATGCTGCATTTTTAAAGGTTAAAACAGTGTCTTACTGACCAATGTGATCAGTGAGGAGTTTTTATTTCTTTAAAAAATGATTCTGGAAGTTACTTTAAATTTGAGTATTTATTAAAATCATCATTTTGAAAGTTCAAAATTTGACATAATAATTAAGACTTAAGTGGTTGGAGAACTAGAATTAATTTGTTTCAATTGTTATGTGCTTTGCTATTGTAGTAAAACTATAATAATTTTAAGTATAAAAGTATAGGTTATGATTTATCACAGTGTACAGTGTGTTACTGTGTATATAGACACTTGTTCTGATAGGAAAAGTCAGTCATCCAAAGTGAGGGCAAAAGATTGGTTTTCATGTTTTATAAAGTGATTTGGGAGTGACATAGATTATGTAGGTATGATAGAGAAAAGTGGATTATATTTTAAATAGTAATGTGAATGTCCATAAAATCAGAATAGTGTTTCAGAGAGCTGAGAAAGAAGAATTTTAAAACAATTATTTAGTTCTTACTATGTTTTTTGCAGGAGTTCATATTCAGTGACAAGTATGCTCTGTGTTTAGAGAAGTTTTTCATTTTTCTCTCAAAAGAGTTCAAACTGGCATTAATTTTCTTTAAGTCCCAGTGTTGTTTCTACTGACACTGCTCAACAGTCCTTAGATATCAAGGAGGAAAGAGCTTTTATAACTGCTCTTTGCTGAATAGGATGTTATGGTCAATTTTCTCCTTGATCCTTAAGCTTGCTAGTATTGTTAATAATTTGATTTAAATGCTTTTTTTGTTTGTTTGGTTGGTTTGTTTTTTTTGTACTATCATCCTGTACCATCCTAGCTATAAAATAGAAATATTTTAGTGAGATTGTATTGCTCAGTTCTATCCATTGAATGTTGCACATTCCAGGGTTACTTATGTGAGTATGAAAAAGAAAAAAGAAAAAATGCATGAGGAATTAACAGTTAAAAATGAATGGCTTACATTTGCTTTGGGATAATTTTTACTCAAATAAAGCCATCCTCCTTAATTTGCCTTGCTTTCCATTTAAAAGAGGGCAAAATCTATTTCCTGGGTAATTTTGCACAGCACAGATATTAATACTTTGGGGCTTAATTGTATCCTGTGTTTAAATACACTGTGGGTGAAACTCAAGACCTCTGCTTAATTGCTGTGAGAAAATAGCCTGATTTCTCTGAGATTAGGCACACGCTTATGTATACTTTGACCCAAGAGTGCCTCCTTCAGAATTAATCTTCTAAGGTAGTGGGATTTGCTTTTGTACGTGCAGTAGACCCATTCATGACAAACAGTGCCTAATAAACCAACTTCACCCTCCAGACCTCTCTTTTGCTGTCAGAGTTTTTCTTCAACTATTCATTTCACACATCCCTTGTCCAGTTGCTTATTAGCAAATAAACCTTAAAGCAGGCAATAGGAATACATTTAATGATTCCTCTTAATTAGAGAGACTTAAGGTTTAAATAATGTGCTGCGGAACTGGAAATGTAAAGAATTTCGATCTAATTGTTAGGTAAAAATATTCTGAACCTGATCCAAATAGACTGACTGGCTGTTAGAAGACAAATTTCACTCATATTTATTTTTAAGATTTCCTCTGTGCTATACTTCAGTGGAACCATCTATTCCATAAAAGCACTTTTCCCTCTGTCATCTGTATTAGGATTGTTTCTATAAGATATAACAAAAAGTTCTGGTTTTCAAATATTTATATTAGTCAAAGTTAGTCCTGTTTATACTTTTTGGCAATATAACTTTTTTCCTTAAAAATGAAGTACTTTAGTTTAACTAAACAAAATGTGTTGAAATGGACGGTCTTATAAACTTAAATACACTTGGCAACAGAAAGGACCAAGGCTCCAACCAGAAACCACTGACTCAAGTGAATAGCCCCTACTCATACAAATATCTCATTAACTTCAAAGGAACAATCTATATGTACTGGAGTTTTCAGAATCTGGCACTAAAGAACCAATCCTGACTGCAAACACTGAGGCAGATGTAGAAGTTTACTTCATTTTATTAATGCCATTAAAATCAGTTGTGATCATTAGCAAAGTATTCCTTTATGTGTTTTTCTAGAAATAATGCTAACACTTGCAGGAGCGTGTCCTAACACTGAAAGATAAAGACATTTCTCTCTGATTTGCCATAGCATACGATAAAATCTTTTTGTTTTGATAGTTCTGTAAAGCAGTTCACTGCATTTGCATTAAAAATATTAAGTCCAGGAACCGCATTATATTGTAAAAGGGTCTGCTGCAAAATATTTGACTTCTCTTTTTCAAAATCAGTAGCATGACAGTAGCAGAAATAATTATGTAATATAAGAAAGTCCCAGATGAATTTATTCCTTTAATTAAAAACCTGGATTGAAAATATAGGAATAATGACTTCTATAAATTTGTTTTTGTTTAAGCAGAGTTTTCTTTGTGCTAGTTATTAGTCACTTTGATTGCTTGTGTGTTGTCTGTCATTTTCTAAGTATGTGATCAAAACCAGATTGACATGAACATGTTTTTTTTTGTTGTTGTTTTCATGATGGATTGGGTTTTATGGTGGGTTCCGGTGTTTTTTAATGCTCTGTTTTGTTTTGTTTTATTGTAAACCTTCTAGCTATTGTTAAGGCAATAAGCAGTGTTATTGTTAATTGTTAAGTGTTATTGTTAAGGCAGTAAGCTGATAGTGAACTACGTGGTCGGGACTCACATAAGGGAAATGCAGTCTTCATCAAACTAGCCTTTCAACAGCAAGCCAAGCTTGATTAGAATCATATACAGATTAAATCATTTCTTTACAATTCCTCTGTAGTTTTGTGCATTCCCAATAACTCTTTAGGCTTAATAATACTTGGGAGACAGCTGGGTTACTACTTAAGATTCTGTTGTTGCTTCCAGTTATTACTCAGAAGTCAAATTACACAGTATAATTTCTGTTCAAATAACTGCAAGTGTATTAATGTGATATATGAAAGTGAAATGGGTTGGGGCAAAAGTAAACATTGCACAAGACAAATCATGTTGTCTTAAATGAAATCCCTCTACAAAAACTGTAAAGTACAAAATTTCAGACACAAGCACAAAACATTCTGTGATTTTTGTTATTGTTATTCTAATCAAGCTGTGACAGCATATGGCAAACCACATTGTTTGCTTAATTTATATCTGAAATGGTCAGAAGGAGTTTACACTTCCTAAATGTAGAAGCACAATGTAAAACGATGCAAACTTAACTAAAAACCTAGGGAGGTAGGGATCCTTTTTTTCTGGCATCTAGCCAGAGGGAAATTATTGTTGGTGATGCTAAAGAAAAGAAAAGAAAACAAAACAAATCTCTTAATTCTATTGGTTAATTTTATTAGTGGATGTCCAATTAAGCAGCTGTAATCCTGTTGATCTTTATTACTGGTGTGTATTCCTTCCATAGCAAAAATCTCTGTGGGAGAGAGCGTAGGACTTCATGGATGGCAGAGACCTGTTGCAAATGACAATTCACCACTAAACAAAGTGAGAAAACAACTCCATCAAAAGGTCAAATTCCTTTGTGTGGGTGATGATGGAAGGATGATAAGACAAAACCCTATTTCTTTCCTTTCTTCCTTCGATGCATCCCTTCCTCAGTAAAGGCAAGCCTCCAAACTGCCCCTAAGCAACAGGACCTCAAAAGTGGGTCCACTATACTCTGCCAGATAACAAGGCAGTCTGCAGTATTAACCACCAGTGGTCAGATGTCAGAGGATGAGTTGGTATATGACTCTCTTTAGTGTATTCGTACTATTGGATCTGGTCTTTCATTCCTAGCTCATTCCTTCACCTTGCCAGCTGCTAGCCTCAGTATTCTGCTCCATGAAAGGCATCATTCTGCATCCTGTATTCCCAGAAGAGGGATCCTTGTAATTTATCCTTAAGAGTTACAGGATTCTGTGCATACCTCTTACCAAATAATACGTTCAAGCATGTAGTCTATGTATGTGTAAGGTAACTGCCGTAATTTTTTTTTGTAATCTAGAGAATGAGCTATTTCCACCATGGGTCTGCACTCCCTGCTCGCTCTCACAGGCAGGCTATCCCTGACAGGAGTAGTGCAGGGATTGCATCTATACTCATTTGATTGTGGGAATTAAGTTGGTTGTGGATGCATTTTTTTATTGTGAGGAAAGAGCTGAAGACTTTAATTATGCAAGTTTCTGTGCACTTTGCAGTGAGATCAGAAATAATCTGTGCTAATACATAAAGCCTTGTGAATCCCCAGGGACTGTGCTGAAGTTGTGAACAACTGGTGACAAGCCACAGCAGTGCAGAGAGCAAGTTATGAATCAGTGCAGTCCTGCTGTTCAGTATTTCATGTACTCTTACTCTTTCCCCTTAAAAATACAGACACAGGTTTGCATCTGCTAAGCCTATCTAATCTATACACTGCCACAGTATATGAATGCTATTTCAGAAGCACTGCTGCTTCTGTTTACAGCCAAAGCAATCTTCTGCTGGAATGCTCAATAAAAATGAACAAGTAAAATATCAAGAATGAAAAGGAAATATTGTGGCAGCTTCTTGGCCACTGAAAATCAGATAACACCTCTAAAGCCAATGGAGCTGCACTAGTTTATTTTTATTGTAAGTCTGACTTAAGGTATTATTAAGGCATAATGCTTTCTGTTTTCTTCTCTACAAAACATTAATGTATATTCCGTAGAACATATACCCACATGCAACAGACTGTCTTAATCTGAAAAGATTAAAAAGGGGAAGCTTGGCCAAGATATATATCAGGAGATTAGAAGATAACAATAAATAAAAGAAGTAATATGAGCAATTCAGATTATTAACATGCCCTATGTGACTCTCAGTGAACAGCAAAGGAGAAATCTAGACTGTCTCATATATCGGATTGCCCTTTTTAGATGGACATTCCATTTATCAATATGCATTAATAGTTACAGCTAAAAGCATGTCATAACCCAGTATCTGTACTATTAAAATTAAAACAACTTCTATTCTAGAGAAAATGGAGACAGGGTAAAGCACAAGCGCAAGTAGGGAGCAGATAAAGATCAAAGAAAAGTAGTTATCTAGCTGTTCAGTATTCAGGGAATTTACAAACTTCGTTTTTCTTATTGATGTTTTTTGTTGGTTTAATATATATTAGCTTATTTTATTTTACTTTATTTTTGAATTTTCATAGTTTCCATAGATATCTAAGCTATGGCTCTTCTCAGTGGTATGTAGTGACAGGACAAGGAGCAGTGGCCTAAAACTTGAACACAAGTTCCATACAAACATGTAGAAGAACTTATTAATGGTAAGGGTGATGGAGAACTAGAACAGACTGCCAAGAGAGGTTGTAGAGTCTCGGTCTATGGAGATATCCGAGATCTGCCTGGATGCCTACCTATGCGGCCTGCTATAGGGTACCTGCTTTAGCAGGGGGTTGGACTCGATGATCTCTTGAGGTCCCTTCCAACCCCTGCAATTCTGTGATTCTGTGATTAGATCTGAAATAATCACTGGCACTTATTTTTTCCCAGGGAATAACTTTTCCAAGCAGTCTTCAGTCAATTTAACTATATAGTCTAATAGATTATTGTATAAACTATAATACCTTTTATTTTCCTTTCCTCTTACCTGTTAATGTGTACATAAATGTTATTGATCCATATGGTGTTGTTCCTTATCAACTTTAACTGGAGATTCCTAGCTATGTGGTTTAAGTGATGAATATACGTGTTCTATCTCAACATGCTATTTCATACTTTGTCCTTTTAAGTTCTTTGTTTCATGTTTCAAAAGTACCATAATCTTTTATCAGCCCACAACAAGAAGCTTCTCCATCAACGATAGTCACTGAAATGAAGGTAGATTGTAAATCCTCAAATGGTCTTAGACAAAGAATGCAAAGGGAAAGGACTTCTGAATAGGTCTGTATACTCATGATCTTTCAGTAAAAAAAACCTTTTAGGTTTGCTACCAAATTCCAATAAATAAAACCAATCAAATCTAATAGAAAATCTGTACAATTCAGTTTGCCTTTCATAACTGTCTGCTATCAACTGATTTTACCCCAAATTTATTACAGAAAACTTTTTTTTTTTTTTTGCACAGCTTGTCAAATCCTAATGCTATTTAATTCCACAGCTAAAGCATTGATTGAATTAACATCTCTTCATCTATGAAACATGTACATCTCCCAACAGTTTTGTTGCAATTTCTCTTCGTATACTGATAGAGATCAAAGACAGCAGCTCAGTATTAGTAAAGATAAGACAAAAGAATGTTGCCATTTTGAGAACTGTTGAAAAAAATTATTTTTAGAGAATTGATTTATTCCAGAAAAAAACAAACAAAAAAACTTGGAATGGTTTGAAATTCCTTACAATCTTCCTCCTGCCGTTATGAGTGGTCTTCTATAATTTAGTTCATGTGAATGACATAATATAATTACTAATATCTGCTTCTGTTATAGAGTAATGACAGTCTACATGTCATTCCATCAATTTAAATTCACAGGTCCTAGCAATAATGTTCCAGAACAAAACTAACTCACAAGGCCTTTAACAGGGCAATCTTTTTGATGATAACATTCACCTTTTGCAAGTTCCTTTTTCTACTTGGGGTGAAAATCTCTTTTTCCTACTGAAACAAAATGTTCCTAGTCTCCTTTTCACCGTTTCATTGTTTTGTTGTTTTTTTTTTTCACTCTTTAACAAGTCTTATTCCTAAATTCAGACCGTAATGATCACATCACGCTTTAAAGCCCCTTCAGTTGTCTAACCATGGCACACACAGATCTCAAATAAGAGTTATGATATAACATTATTTTGGACGTTGCCAAAGTTATCCCACATATTTATAGATCTCAATATGCTGAGACTTAAACAAGGCCAACAAGCCAATTCCATTCTGCATTGAATGTGTTGTCTGGTCCTTGGGGAAAAAAAATGGCAAAAAGAATATGCACAATATTCCTCTCCATTTGTGTAGATCTTGATTAATTTTACTATTACTATCTATTTATTGTAACTGCTCTATTATTCCAAATTTCATTTCCATTACAAAAGTTTATCAAGATAACATTTTTAAAGTTCAAGCTTATCATTATATATATATATTTCAGATCCAAATAATAAGCATTACATATTTTAAGTGTTTTTGAGAAACAATCTTAAAGAGCTGTGTTTATTTATCTGTGACATCTTAGTTCTTGAAAAGTTGCAGTATAAAAATACCTGTAATTAGATGCCCATTTTTTTCTGCATTTGGATAAAACATTAGCTTCTACTGTTTTTCCTCCAAGACTGATAAATTTAAATCAAATGACACCCTGACCAACCAGTATTCAAATGTTCATAAAAGAAAAAGAAACAAACAAAAAAAGACGTACCTGGTCTTGTTGATTTGACCATTTGTTTCAAGTTGTTTGTTTACAATTGTCATAGTAATTGAAAGGTTACCAAGAAGGCTGTGGAAGGCAGGGGTAACTGAAAAGAGAGAGAGACAAGTCAGAGCAATGGAAATATCAACGTACCTCCTCTCTGAGTGATCAGGAAAGATCACTTTTTCTGGAAGTAGTGCAAGCTGTAGTGTCATCAAATTCCTCCATACAGAAAAACTGCCACCCACAGAAATTCACTGATGTTTGCTGAACACTACAAGAAAACAGATTGTTTAAGTAGAACAGCTCTTGATAGTGCTTGTATCCTTTTTTAAATCTTATTTATAGATAAGTTGATACTTTATCATTTTTAATAATGTACTGATAACCCTGGTGTTATAATGTTAGGTTCCTTATTTATAATGCAATTCATCATTTCTATATGTAGTCTATAATAGTGAATATTGCTTCTCATTCTGATAAAAGTGGCACTTTTACATTTTCCCATGTTCAGTAGGAGCTGACAAATTTGCACACGGTGTTCTTTCTGTCCTTGAGTAAGCATCTGTGAGACCCACCTGTGCAAATTGCAATATTCCCATGCTGCCACCATCATTTCCAATGCATTGAAACTAATATTCAGCTCCATACACAGTACCCTGGTCATAACCTGCACAGATTGACTGATTGAGACACTCTTCATGTTTGGGTGTGACAGCTGTTCATGGTCATCTGTAACATGGTTTGTCTTCACATCACTGCTGAAATGCACCATCCACCACCTCACTGTGCTCACGTCCATGATTTGGTCCCAATAAATGTTCAGCAGACATTAATGAATGTCAGTGGGTGCCAGTTTTTCTGTGTGGAGGAATTCAATGACTCTCTTTTGCTTCATCCACACTTCCATGTCAGATGCCATTTTGACAGACGGCCTCTCTGCCTCTGCTGCCATCTGTCACACAGCAACACCATGTAATGGGATATTGGCAGGAATGTTCGACCTCTGCTGCCATGACACCAACATCCACCTTTGAAGTCATGGGCCAACATAATAAAGTAGGAGACATTACTTTTGAATCGTCTCTCATAATTTGCTGACCTACTCCACTGTCAAGATGAAAGTAGTCTCCTTCAGTTAATATGTCCACATCATGGAAGGAAAGAGTCTCAGGAGAGAAATCTGGTAAACAATCTACGTATCAAAGCTCTTGCAGTGAGAAGGGTGTCTGGATTTCTGCTGAGACATTATCTCTTGATAACACGATGTTGGTGTCTGGTAACTGAGTTCCCTACAATTATCTTGATAAGTTTTTACAGTGGTATTTCACAAATCTGCATAATGCAAAGGTATAGTTTCTTCGTAACTGCTTTGTGGTCAGGTTTTCCTACTCATATCTCCTTATGACACATCTGGAGTACTGTCTGTTATGGTTGGGTTTTGTAATCCTAGGGGGAGCAGTGCACATTGTCAGTAAAATGTTTATGTTTAAGATCAGGAATTCAGTCTGAAGTGTACATTCAGACTTCCAGCTACTTTTAATCACTTTCCTTTTAGAACTTTAGCAAGTGGCATCCCCTGTCCCAGCCTCTTTATTAATGACCAGTTGTAAATGACTTTAGCAAATGGAGCACCATTTGTCACACAGTAACAAGTGACGCACTGTACTGTATTTCTAGCCCTACCACTTAATTTAAGCATTGAGATTTATAGCTTGTCATCATCCCCTCTATCTTTCTGTTTCTTCTTTGTGCCTTCCCAAGTGCTAAAACAGGTTGTTAGGAACGGGTTTATAAGTAAAAGCAAAAACATTTCTGCCTTGACTCAGAGCACTGAAAGAACTCAGTCAAACCTTTTACCTGTATAGTGTATTCTCCTGATGGATTTTCTCCTACTACTTAATTGCTTCTCCACATTTGACTGATATTTGATGAAAAAATCCCCCTATTTTACAATTTCTCTCCAAATAATCCCACTGTAATTTAGTTGCAATCACCTGTGTATACACTATGTTTGTTTATTACTTTGAAAGACACATATGGTATAGGCAGCAGCCAACTTGTATTACAACTTAAAAACTTTTGTTTGAATTAAGACTTAGTTCTTTCTTCAGTGCACTGCTGTACTCCATACCATCAGCAAATTTCACCGGGCTACAAATTTGCAGCCAATTCCTCTGTCTAAGCGATATAGATTTTTATATAGATTACAGACAGCATGTGTGATTTATATACTGCTGCATGGAAAGTGGCAGACATCCAAGAAGTGACCCCACTGGTTTAAGGCTCCTGTGAATCAAACATCTGTTCAGTGTTTGTGTGCATTTGTTTGTTTGTTTACTTAAGAGCACTGAGCATTGGCCTTGCACATGCTTACCCTCTCTCTTCTAACTGAGCCACTAGGTCACTGGCTTTTAGTTTTACTTACAGCAGATAGCAGACATTTTCCTTGCAGTTCTGGTACCATTGCAATCAGCTGCCCATTTCCCTTACAAGCAGCAAGCCCATTGGTCTCTTGATCAACAGTACAGACACACAGCTGGCCATACATGTCCTGAAGCAAACCTTATGTCTGCAGTGGTATGGAAATTTAACGCTCCCATTCTGCAAACATTTGGCCCATTCCTATAATGCCCAGTATCTCGTGGAACAATTCCACTAATGTGAAGTGAGTGCAGAGAGCAATTGGGATGATACTTTCACAGAATTTCCAGCTACTTGAGTGCTTATATTTTACACTGCTTATGAGCAGACAAAACTTATCAGAGGAGGCACAGTTTAGCAAAGGATCAGGTCCAGTAACGTCTGTTACACATGCTTTTTGTCAGGTCAAAGGTAGTGAAACTGACAGTCTGTGTCTTAGTCTTTCCGTAGCTGTTGTGTCATCTAACGCAACCGGCTCTGTTTTCTGTAGTGAATGAATGCTGAAATCATTCCAGTGCTGCTCTCCTGAACCCATGCATCTTCAAGCTAAGGAGACACTGGTCATGTGAAAAAGGTATAAGAAGCTTTCCAAAATTCCATATAAATAATATCATATGACTGCAACTTTTCAGAACAAAAAAAAAGTTAAAGATCAAGCAAATGGTTTTAGCTCGAATTGTAGTTGCACACTATTTCCCTTCAAAAGCAGGGAGGGAAGGCAGGGTCTGTCTGTTCTATGTGCATGTAACCTCAGCTGAGACTAATGAGCTCTCCATGTTTACCAGCAAGGATATGCAAGCTTGGGAGTTGCTTGCAGTCTCTGAGCTAGCTTTCAGCTAACGGTTGGGCCTGAAACATTTTCAGTTTCCCATGGGTGCTTAAAAATCCCTAGCTCATAAACTGGGAAAGCAACAAAGAATAGAAGAACTGAAAAATGATTCATTTAACTGCTGTTCTCCAATGTGGTGGTCTTTAAAATTTTGGCATAGATTTCAAAGAATCAACTAAATTTGTGTGAATTAAGACACATAATAATTGAAAAAAGGAATCAAAATCAATTCTAGAAAAAGCAGGGAAAATTTTACTAAATTTAGTGAAGCTGCACCTGTTCACATAGCTTTGAGTCTTAACCCAGTCAGTCACCTTGTATTCCTCTACACTAATCCAGCATTACTTTGCACATCATATTCTCAAAAGTTCTGTGTCTTCTCATGCAATTTACACTGCTTCACTTTGAATTTGATCTCTTTGTATATGCTGGCCAAAATCACATTTGTTTGTTTTCCCAGAGCTGTATCACATTGCAAGCCCTTATTTAATTTACTGTTCACTACTAGCCCTGAGTCCTTTTTCTTTTTTCTTTTTTCTTTTTTTTTTTTTAGTGCTTTCCGAACACTATCTTCCTTCCATGGTATATTTGTGTTTCAGATTATTTCCCTTAAGTATTTGACTTCTTAGTTTTCATTACTGAACGTTGTTTTGTCTTGTTTTTCACATTTTCTCCTCAGCTCTTGTGAGTTCTCTAGGTCTCCCTGTACTATTTCTTTGCTGTCATTTAAATAACACTTCATAGGTAAATAATGTGCAATTATATTGCATTCCCCTCCTCCTACCTTAATTAACTTATTTATTGGTAAGAAAGGCAAAAATGCAAAAAGGTTGCAATAGAAAAAGGGGAAAAGGTTAGAAATTGAATTAACACCAATGCCCACAGGATTTCACTGATGCCTCTAATTGCCTATATGTATATGAATGTCAAAATTTAGTACAATACCTTCCTATATCTCCTGACATGTCTTAATATAGTGAAATGAACATCTATTTTTTGTTGAATTAAATATATAACAATAACATGGAATATTTTCTTTTTTCAACCTCTGCATTCTTTCTTTTTGTGTACAGGAACGCATTCAAAACTACTGCACACAGCAATATTGTTCTTGTTACACAAAACAGACATACCAGAATTTCACCTCTTTTCAAGGCAGAGCTTTGGATTTGGTTAGTGGCCATATTAACCATGCACCAGGCTAGAATGAATCTTGAACGTTATGATGTTTCTTTAAACAATGTTTTTCCAATTTCAGACATAATTCTGAGGGTATAATCTAAGACATTCCTTCTGGAGGTGCCTCCATACACAAACACACACTTATTAAAAAGTGAGGCCTCTGCCAGGGTCATCAGGACGAAAATGAACAAAAAAATCTTCAGCATTACTCTTATTTAGTTTGTGACCCAACCTTACCCTTTAAATATAGTAGGATCAACATACTAGGGCATGACCTTGAAGAGCTGTCATGTCGCTTTTACTCTATTTTATTTTAAAATGTTTTGTAAGTTGGGAAACTCAGCTGCAATGCATGCTGTATCATATATCTAGATTTATTTCTCTGGATTATGGGAAATACATGTGGAGTTGGTGTGTTTAATTATTTGCAGACTTATATTGGTATTTTAGGATTGAAATGGCAAAACTGAAAAATAAAAATGTCACCAGTAAATTTTTAGCAACTGGAAGCAGTCACTTTATTAGCAGTTGGTAGTTCTGTCCAAATCCTCAGCAATTCTTTATTACAGCTCTCATCTGACCTCAGTTTAGTTCAGACTTGGGCGAGTCATTGGCTAAACAAGAACTATTATAACAGGAGTGCCAAAGCCTTTTCCCTTACATAATATCACATCTTCAGCAGAACCACTTCTACCCTTTTTTCATAAAATTATTTTGAAGCTCAATCGCCTGTGGCATTAAAGGCAGGAAAGTAAATATACTTCTGTGCCTTTTTTATTACTTTATTTCTTTTCCATGCTGATCTGAGGCTGGAACACAAAGGCAAAATGCTACTTTTTGTACCGTTTTGCCCCTAAAAAAAGAATCCCGTAGCTGCAAAGGGTAGCTGTTTACCCAGTAAATAATTTGATCATTATCCAGACATAACTGGCATAAATAAAACATTCCGTGATTCTTTGATGTGGTAACAGTTTGTGATGAAAACAGTTTCTTCTTTATAAAATCTGCGGAGGTATTCTGACCTAATAATTCACAATCATGCTCTCTTGCTTCAGAATGACTACATATTTATTTTAATTTCATTGATATAGTGTTCTTATTGAGACAGTAGGCAGGAGTTGCATGTGGTGGCATGATATTCCAGTTGTTATGTTAAAGTTAATTGACATTTCAAGGACAAAGGCAAAATTCCAGTTGTGGACAAATGCATTTCAATTTACAATCTTAAGAAAAAAAAGAAAAGAAAAGTTACCTTTCCATCTACAAATTTATTCTTTGATTTTAATAGCAAGTGAGACTTAAAATTTCACTCTCCACCCAAAGCCAGGCATCTGGAAAGAAAAAGAAATGGTGAAATATATATACACTTTCTCTAGCATGCTTAATGTTTCTAAAGAATATTAATTTAAAAAAGAGTCCAAAGACCACATTAAAGGCTGTTCTGATATTATGACTACTGTCACAAGCCCAGTGCACATTAGGAAAACATGGTTACGTGAAAGATACTCAAAGGAATGGGAAACAATGACTCAGTCTCAACATGCAACACAAGTGCTGCAACACCTGTGTTTCCTTTCCCACAGAAGGCGGCAGGATCTAACATAAGGATGTTTTCTTTGAGCCTTTTCCCCAAATCTCTTTCTCAAACAAAGCTGATTACTAGGTAGAAAAGGGCAGCAGTCACGTCCATTATAATACACAGAGTCCTAGGGAAATTTTCTTTCTGTGTTGATGAAGAAAGGGACAAAAAATAACCAGATTGTGGTCTGGAATGATTCACAGCTTTACATAGGTGTGGTGGTGTTTGGTGTTTTACACAGTGGATGGGAAATGCCAGTAACATTTTCATCTCATAGTGTGAACCAAATTGCACATGTATAGTTTTGAAAGTACTCAGTTTGGTTTTGTAAGAGTATGGTATTTCATCAGGTTTTGCATAGGAAGCCCTTATCTTTAAACTACAGGCCGTTATCTAAAATTCCACTCAAAAACTGTGAATCAGTTTAGAATGTGTTACAGGTGTTATGCTTTCTTCCTTACCAATCCTGTAGCTTTCTATTTGCTCTAGCAGCTAAGTTTTCACATGAAGTTGGAGGCATTTCTATTCTGAACTTTGTCCACTTGTGCTTTTTGAAGTTTTTTAGAAATACTTTCAAAAATGTTTCTTAACTTCCATCAAACACTGCAGAAGAAGTAATAAAGTGGGAATAAAATTATGATTGTGCTTTTTTTTTAACGTAAAGAATAGATCATTCTTAAATTTTAAAGCAACAATGACATAGGCTTAATTTATTCTGACTTTGGCAGGGAGATGGACTAGTTCTGTTTTTCTCAATCTTTTGACTACAGACTTCCACTTCTTTTCAGAAATAGTCTACAGACCACCATGTCTCTAATTCAACATCTGGGGAAAAAGAGTAATATATAACATATTTAACATTTAGATAAATTGTACTCTGTGATTTAAAATAACAATCTTAATTTAGTTGCTGTAATTACAAATATAGGATCCCAACTCCATTTGCTCATGGGTACTGACTGCAGTGGAGAGCCAGCTCCCAGTGACTCGCACCTGCGGGCACTGCTGGCAGTTGGGAGCCAAGGTTTGCTCTGCCTGCCAGAAGGCTATTTGATAACTACTGGGAGGCAGCTCCTGAGCCGCCTGCTAGCTGGCACATGCAACTCTGCAGCTCACCAGTGATCTACAGGCAGTTGAGTTACACTGGATCAGATTAACCTCCAGAGGTCCTTTCCGGTACTGTTTTTGAAAATATTATGATATGACTTGCAGTAAATTTCAGAGATGTCAACAGGATTTTAGGAAAGGCTTTGTTTTAGAAGATTCTAATGAGCTCTGCTGATAGATTATGCCACTAGAGAGGAGAGAATGAATTTATTATGTCAACTTGAGGCTTTTCTAGAAAGTTGTACAAATTTAAAGCTCTGCAAATTATCCTCTATTAGTACCCTGAGAAAGGACCGTTAACTTAGTAAGTTGTGTAGGAGCTTCTCATAATGACTACAGAATTCTATCAGTGCCCACCTCCATCATAAAAAAAAAATGCTGCACTGTATCACTGGTGATATGATTGCTCATGAAGGCTTAGTCAGTGTTTGGAATTAACACCACAAATCAATCAGAGCTGAACTGTGAGAGTGGGTGGGGAGGAATACAGGTGCTCTGGCTCTGCTCCGTCTCCTATCTGCCATAAGTTTTGTCATAGAGCCCTTAACACCAACGGAGGCCAGAGAATAGCTTGAATGATGTAAATGCTCATTCAAATTTTTCCTACCTTGGTGAAACCAATAAAAGATGCATTTGTACTCAGTGTCCTGAAGCAAATAAATGTGAATCCAGTTTTTAATTCTATTCACTGTATATTGGACTCTACAGAACGGATGTTCTTGATGGAGACTACAGTGATAGTTTTTGCTTCTTTTGTGAATAATAAGCAGTAACAATCTTCCCTCTATTAAATGTGATCAGCCTCTTCTCTTCCAGATGTAACTGTGTAAATGTTCTACAAAAGCTGACACAATTGAGGTAACTGGGCGAAATGCTCTCCTCTGGTCCTTGATTACGAGACAGCTAATAAGCCCGATTATTTGGATCATTCTTTTCACCATCACTCTCTAAAAATGATCAGAGAATAATAAGCGGAGTTTGCATCAAACTCTAAGTTCATCAGTAGTATCTCTGTCTTAGAAGACACTGAAAGGTCACCATTTATTCTGCAGAATATATGACTCTCAGCAGTTAATCATCAGAATAATTAGGTGCCGATTCAGTTATGAGCCTGAAGTCTAAGTGGAAAGCCCTCTAATAGTGGCATGTAACAGTTTTTCTATAATCGTGTTCAGAATGAGAGGATAATGAACAGCAGTATTTGAAAGCAGGAATCACAAGGAAAGATGACTATTAGATTTTTTCCAGGTATGTGGCAAATGTTCTTCCAAGAAAGGCATTAGTTATCAATAGCTCATAATATTTTTTACTAATCTGAATAGACAACATGTCATATTGAAAGCTGAAGAACATAAATGGCAGAAAGATTTCAGTTTTGCAATAATTCTGTACCTCATTCATAATAAAAAAATTATAGCAGTTGCAATAAAGCTTAAGTTCTTTGTCATCTCAGATTGAACAATGCTATTGCGTAGTCTAACATTATATTCAAGCCTACCATAAAAATAGTCAGCATGAATCAATTCCTGTCTCAGTGGGGTTGTACAGTTTAAAGGGACAAACCCCAAAACCAGAGCTTACTGTACATTTTCATGGTTGAGAGTCTCGCCAAATTTTAGAATCTCTGAACTTGTATTTCAAGATAAAAGGAAGCACTGATTAGAAAAAATGGGGACTGAAAGTATTTTCATGTCATTTACTTTAGAATATCAACTGGAAGTACAGTGTTTTAATTTCATATCTCCAAACCAAATTTGTTGTTCTTGAGTTAAACTTCATTTTCAAATTAAGATAACATAAGTTTATCTTTTAAGATTTCCAAATTATCATTTCTGTTTTAAAAAATATATTTATTTATTTATTTGGTATGCTTCAACTTTGAGTATTTCAACATTCAGTTACTAGGATTTTATTAGGAAAGAGGGAATGGATTTAAACTAAAAAAAAAAAAAGGCGGTTTAGATTAGATGTTTGGAAGAAATTCTTCACTCAGAGAGCACTGAGGCACTGCCACAGACTGCCCAAAGAAGCTGTGGATGCCCCATCCCTGGAGGCATTCAAGGCCAGACTAAATGGGTTCTTGGGCAATCTGATCTAGTGGCTGGCAGCCCTGCCACAAGGCAGGGGCCTTGGAACTAGGTGATCTCTGAGGTCCCTTCTAATCCAAGCCATTCTACTATTCTATGATTCTATGATTTTCTGCAAAAAAGGAATTTTAATTTGCTTGGAATTCTTAAAAGTTCATGCCTGGAAATAACTTTAAAGTTTGTAGGTGAAATATAAAGCAATAGCTTTTAATACTAGCTCCAAGTAGTTGAATGTACAATAGTGCTTTGGAAAAAAAGCAAGGCTAAGAAATTTACTTTAAGACTGTATACAGTCTTTAACTCGTTCCAGTCATTAAGTATTAAGATTGACATAAATTGATGTCTGAGTCTCTCTAAAGATGAGAAAAGCTTGTTTTCTTAGTCATTTGCATATTGACACGTTTTCAGAATACAGATACTGTAAAAGAAATAAGTGCAATGTAAGTGATCAGGCTATGAGTTACAGATTGAACACAAGCTACAGACTGAATCAACGTTGTTTCTTCCAGGTATAATATGCATACTGAAGTTATTTCAGAGGCTATGATTTCTGCCAAGCTGTCAGTTTTGTACAGGCTTTAAATAATATGATAGCAGGAATAAAACTGCAAACCTGCCAAATTTTAGTCTTCAGTAGTGAAATTAATTCTGTTGTTTTTAAAAAGGCCAGTCCAAAGTTGCCTTACTTCTTCAGAAAGGCATTCCCACAGTGCTTCAATCAACTATTAAGATTTCATTCTTCCCTTACATGAAAGTTTACTATTGCCTACGTAGTCAGAAAACACATCAGTTAAAATTAAAGCAATACACTCCTATTGACTGTAATTTTCTTGGGAGCCTAAAGATACTTAATAGTAATAACATGAATTACAAAAGATTTGCAGTAACTGAGCTAAAAGTCTCTTCAAAAACAGTCAAGAAGTTTACAAAAGAATTTGGCATCTTTCTTTTTTATCCATCGTGGTTCAAGACAGTGCTTGAGGGTATTTGCCATCCCATGTATGAAATAATCATTAAGTATTTTGACAGCAATAGAAATCAAAGGTAGCTACATTCCACAACTATAACAAGTGTTTATCTCACTGTGTTCAGAAAATAAGCAAATGTGATGTATTTCCAGTATTATTAAGCATTACAACTTGCTTAAAAGCTCCTGAATCTGAATTGGTGGTGCGGTGTACCTGAATCAGAGATTGTATATTATTCCCCAGTCTCATTAGAGCTTTCAAGGAGAAAGCCATCCTTACTTCTACAAGCTACTTGTGTGTCTGCCAATGCAATTTATGGTGCAGGAGTGACCATTAACTCCTACTCCTTTAAAACACATTTTCTCTTAGAGAACTTGACAAGTTAGACATAGGACAAAAGTGTAGTTTATTGACTTCTGATTGAAGAAGATGGAAAAGTAGCCTACTACAGCTACTATATATATATATATATATATGACAAAAATAAAGCTTGGATTATGTATACTGTAAATTGATGAACAAGATGTCCTAACTCCTAAATCCTGCCATGAGCATATATTTTTATTTATTGCTTGTATTATACTTGGGAAATTAAAGACGGAGCAGGACCCTGTTGTTCTTGATACTGTATGGACAGAACAAAAGTATACTTAACTGAGAGAATTTACCTAATATGTAAGCATTTATTCATAATCCTCACTCTATTCTGTACCTAAAATATTAGTTACAGCAGTCAGCTATAATTACCTATCAAAATGAGTACGCACTTCACCTCTCAAAGCAACATTTGCATTCCATTCATACCTACAGATCCTAAACAAGTTTAGGGCAGCAATGAGCTGCCCCTGCACTGTACCAGAGCATTAGTGTGTCCAAAGTCATAGGAGAAAGATAAGTGGCTGAGCAACCCAAATATAGCACATCAGAAGTATGTAGAGATATTGGAGCCATCCTTCCAGTTCAGTTCCCTGTTGTCCAGTCATGAAGCCTCGTGTAGCCCAGCACTCGCTTCCTTATGCAGCACTTGTTTGTGGCAGTGGTCCTACTCAGTTTGACAGACTGCTGCCAGCATACTGCTCAGTAATAAATATCTTAAGTATCTGGCATTATTCCTGACTAAATAAATTTAGTTCTGGAAAAAAAGTGTAATTGATATTTAAAGTAACACAAGTATTTCTACTGCTATCAGTGGGAAAAAGATTAGATCTTGTTTCAGCTCCAGCCCAGAGAACATGACCTCATTGCAGAGTTGCAACCACATCTTAGCTAACAGTGGTTAGTCTGTGGGAATAGTTACGCACATATACAGAAGACATAGTTATAGGCAAATAAAATAATATAGACTGTGTAGTTTGATAAAAATGTGAAGTCATAAAAACTAAGCTGTCTGATCCACTTTCACTGGAAAGAGCTTAATTATGCTTTCAGTCACATGGCATGATAGCTCTATGTTTCTTTGTTCCCCAACATAAGATAACTCAGAATTTTTTTACTAGAGGAGTCCAAAAAATTCACTGTTTTGAAAGCAGTCTAATTTGTATGAGTTGGTGAATACAGACAGACCAATACTTGTACCCTGACTTTACTGTCTTCAACTTCATTACCTCATGAATTTCTATGGAAATATAAATGTAGATTCCAAGGAAATGCTTTTGAAAAACCTGGGATCTACAGATAGGAAATAACATCTTACCTTCTTCTCATTTAAAATAGTCAGATTTGGCAACCTGAGTAAAAATGTCAAATAAAAAAAAAAAAAAGAAAGAAACTATTTCAAATGAAAGGTTTAATCAAAGCTTTGAAATTAACCAATAAGAAAGTCAGAGCCTTTATACTCTGGTACTGTTATGCTGCATCTCAAAAGCACAAATTAAATGTCAGAAAAGAATTGATTTTCCCATCTTGGGACTGACAGCTACTTAATTTCTTTGATATTAAATATAGTATTAAAGTCATAGGAAACCCAAAAGAGTTGCTTAAGTTTCCCAGAGATTTCTTATTCTATTTGTTTTGCTTTACTCCATTCTTTCTGAGTAGTAAATGGGAGACCACAAACCCCACAAATCATGAAAGATCCTTACAGATCTTGAATATTGAAGGTCTTGTTCCTTTCTCCCAAGGCAAAGGTACACAGAAGAAACAATCTTAACTTTACATACTTTTTTTTCAGAGAGTGATAGACTGGCTTGGCTATTTCTGCTGAGAAAAGCGTCCTGAATGTTACAAAAGTTAGCTTGGAGAGGGGGCAAAGTAGAAAATAAAAGAAGGAATAGGAAACAAACAAACAAACAAGCAAGCAAACAAACAAATAAATAAAAGGCTTACGGCATAGCAGTGAGCTATTAATAAAGGAAAAAGAATAATGATTGCATCGTGTAGAAGTCTATTATGCTCTCCCAAACCAAAAACTCAGAAAGCCATTTCAGAACTTGAAAAAATACAGAGAAAGGCAAGTAGGATGATCAGCGGTACGGAACAGTTTCTGCATAAGGAATAACTAGAAGCTTTGCATTTTTGGAACAGATGACTGATGTGGAATATGATAAAACTATAAAATCGGGGTAGCATGGAGAAGGTGATTAGGGAGCAATTATTCACTGTCTCATAATACAAGAAAATAGGCATCAGATTATATTGTCAGATAGCAAGTTAAAATCAAATAATATATAATAGTACATAATGGTATCTAAGTATTTCTGAGGGGGCCGTAGATAGTAGAATTTGCATTGATTCAAAAAGCAATTAGACAAACTCATGATATCTACCATGAACTGACTAAGAAAGTATCTGAACTGCAGTTGACTGAAGGATTAAATTTTGGAATAGAGAAGCATCACTTGATGTATGTCCTACTGTTATAATCTTTCCTAAGCATCTACTACTGTGTACTTGGCTATGTTGACTTCTGGTGTGAATAAACAATATTGTTCTTACATACTAGATGATGCTTCTAGAAAACAGCCATATTGGAATCTTTTTGGTAGGGATTTTCTTTTTAAGCCTGAGATGTTGGCTGGGGCCCTGGACAGCTTGGTCTAGTATTAGATATGGAGGTTGGCAGCCCTGCCTGCGGCAGGGGGTTAGAGCTTGATGATCGTTGAGGTCCCTTCTAACCCAAGCCATTCTACAATTCTGTGATTCTATGATTCTATGATATGTAGAATACCCATAACTTCACTGAAAGTCATGATGATGATGTTCAGCACACCTGAAGACCAATCCTCAAAGCGTCTTTAAAAAGACTGTGTAGATGGCTACACCAAAATTTGGCCACTTGGTCTCCTGTGCCTAGACACAAGGAACCACCTCCATTTTGCTATGTTTATCAAGGAATTTAAAATACCATATCAAATGTGGATTAGCTGAGGTGAGGCAGAACAAAATAGTAAGAATCAAAGGATGTATTTTTTTCCCTTCTCATTAGCTCATGTTAGCAGGGTTTTGGCATTCAGCAATGTTACATTGCAGCTGCCCCAAACAAAATAGTAGCGGAGATATACAGGGTTTTTCTTTGTTTTGTTTTGTTTTTTGTTTCGTTTTCTTTTCAAATGGTATAGTTTATCTTTCAGAAATTTTTACCAATATTTTTCTGGTCATTTGATCCAGGACATCCAAAATTTTGAAACTAAGAGGGAAAGCTGAGGTAGTTGTTGAAGTTGTTGAAGAACAGATTATTTTCCCTTTGGATTCACAAATTTGCTTTCTTCGATCATTTTCTGTCTTCATGCTGTCCTCTTTTATTATTTCCTCCACCTCCCTTCCACTTCTGCTTGCATACTTAAGGTGTGGTTTGGTAGCAAAGAGTTGGAAAATATTGACTTATAGAGATGCTGTGCCACACTTAGACTAACATTGCAGAAGAGTCTTTGCTATGTGGAATGTAAGATCAGAAGAATCCAAATGTCTCTCATTGCATCTTATCCATTTGTTTGTTTGGTTGGTTTTTGTTGTTGTTGTTGTTGTTTTTAGCATAATAGAGCAGAAGTTCTAGTTAAAAAAAAAAAAAGTTTAAATGTCTGTAGCAAAAAGTGCAAACAGTACAGAGGTCTTTTCACATTTCCACACTTTTCTTCATGTTTCTATAATACGTCATCTGTATTTCTTCAAATATTCCTGATGCTTCCCATATTCTTCCACTTCCCTCTGTAACATCTGCCTGAAGAGTAACAGGAATTTACTTCTTGGCTTGAGAAACAGATACAAAAGTTACCTTTAATATTTCAGTGTCTGTAATGATATACAAAATGCTGAAAATATTTTTCGAATTACAGAAAAAGACAGCAGTTGTGCCTTCCCTTGCCTATAACATATTTCATGCCTGTCATTGAAGACCAGAAAAGGCAGAAGTTTGTCAGCCTCTTTCCTCACTGGTAAATAGAAATAAATAAACTAAATAACACACACTCCACGAAAGCCTACTCTATCATCCCACAATCCACTTTCTCTACAAATAGGCAGGTGTTTGCTCCATATACTGTCAGGCTGAACATACTGCACTCTAAAAAAGTCCAAGATACTCTTCATACCCTAAATATATTGTAATGTCTGAAACAGAAACTGAGAGGAAAAACACAATCCAAATTTTACTGACTTTTCTGGATAGATATATATTCTGTGATATGCACAGAAGCCCAATTTAAACAATCTTTTCAATATAATCACCAGCAAGATTCAGGGCTTGTTGCCCTGCTCAATTTGGTGTTACAGTGGTAGCCTCGTGGTCCCCATAAAACATCCTTTCACCCAACATGTAGTGATGGAATCAGTTTCTATGTGGCTTACCAGTTGCAAGCTGCTGGTTAAACTGCTCGTTGCCTTCATGAGCCATTACTTATTCAAAACCCAGTATGCAGTGACTCAGGACAAAAGAAATGGCATTTTTTTCTTGTGTTTCCCCTCACAATGTGGTATACCACTTAGATGTTGATTATTTGGATTCATACCTTTTTATCTCTTTAACTTACTGACTGATGCACATTTCTTACGCAGTAGCCAACTTTGCTGCAACTTGTTATGTCTCATCATGTTTTCCTTCAATTCATCACCCTAACTTCCAGCAACCTAATCAGATGCCATGTAACTGAATTTAACACAACAGAATGTATAATTTTTTTTTCAAAATGTTTTCATCTGGCAGCATGTTATGTACTGAGCCATGAATCTGTGCATAATGGGGAAATAGAAGCGGTATGCCCAATGAAGTACATCTGCTGTTTTTTGAATGAATAAGCAGATCTCTCCAAAGTGAAACAGTATTTCAATTTACAAACAACTGCTGTAGCCATTGGCATGCCATTACTTCATATTCATGATATCCACAGATCTTCAAGCCAGTACCTGCCTCCCTTCTGACACATGACCAAGGGCAGGTGTCAAACATCTCTTTTCTCAAGGGCAGTGCTTCTGAAAGTCCGCAGTTTAGATTTTCCTTTTTTCTATGAGCTTCAACTTTTTTAATTTGTTTGTTCTTTCTTTGTTATTCATATATCTTTACTGAAATGAAGAGGTAATTCCTGCCCAAAATGAATAAATTATCTGCAGCACACAGATCAGCTATACTTAATTTTTTAACTAAAGACCCCAAGGCTTGATATAATATTCAAGGTACTTATATTATTGCAGTTTTTGTCCACTTCACTTTGTAATAGATTTTTCTAAAAACATTCTGTGATAGAAATACTGCTGTTCATGCAGAGGAGACAAAGGTACAGAAAGGCTAAATGTCTAAATAAGGATTATACATAAACTGTGTATTATAGAATAGAAATAAAGTTTTAAATACTACATAAAAACCTTAGCTCATGGAACTTCATTTCATCCTATCTTAACTCTAACTTTCTACTTCATTTGTGTCCAATCAGATGGTTTACTTAAAATGTTTGCAGTGTAAGAAGGATAAATACAGGGCAACTGTCAGGGCATATTGACTGTATTAGAATTAAGATGGGCATAATCATTGGAAAAGTTGCTGGTATAATTCAAGAGAGGAATCAGAAAGAAAACTTCACTTACAGTGTTGTAGGATGGTGAATTTGATGAGATAACACAAGGCAGCAAATGGAAACTTGTGTATGATACGGGTAGGTGCAGCAGATTGGTTTCAAGACCTGCTCGTAAGTTAGCAGGCAGAAAATCTGGAATGGGGAAAAGTAGACAGAGAAAACCAGATTTCCCTAGATGGACTGAGATATGGTTGTGGATATATGTTTCAGCTGGAATAGGCAGAAATGGGTTGAATTTTTTTTTGTTTTAAAAGCAAATTTTACTAAGAACCTGAAGGGTTTAAAAAAGAGGAGCAGTTAAATGTAATTTCCAGTGTAAGTGGAGATTTCCAATTAAAAATTGAAAGTAAGGGCATTTTCATCATTCTCATCTATATCAAGCTCACGTTCACATTCTTTAAGTGCCACATATGTTTATACCAGTGATAATTATCCTGCATTTGCTGGTTTTACATGTAGTTTCTTCCTAAAACAAAAATACAAAAATTGAATGACTGCATATATATGCAGCTGTAGATATGCAATGGTCCCTAGGCCAGTTTTATCTTATATCCAGCTTTAAAATTAAAGTCCCCAGCACAAATTGAACTGCTCAGTGCCATTGTGCCTGCTAAAACACATTTACTGCCAGCAATAGACAATAGGAAAACTCCATGTGGCACTTCTATTATACAAGGAACCCAAATCTCTAAAGAGATGCAACATCACAAATAAGTATTTGTAAAGGTTTGTCAGCTCCAATGAAGTTATACTTTCCTAGACTGTGCTTTTTCCATGCACATCTGCAATTATTCACTTCACAGAAAAAGGATGATGCCACTAAAATGATGAAACCTTAATATAACCTTTTCAGCAAGAGATAAAGTATATTGATTGGTGACTGCTGACGGACATCATTAAGCAGTTCAGTGTTTGATTTCATTTCTTCTTTCCTTCTTTTCTTTTTTCTTATTTATTATTTGGTTGCCCGGCAGGCATCTCTGTACTGACTGACCCTGCCAGTTCAACTATTAAAGAATTTATCTCTCTGAGGAGGCCTGATGTAAACATGATAATCTGTTTGGCGGCCCTTATGATGGCCTATGAATAAAACATATGACAACACAGTTTGAGCTGAAGAGCTTACTATCTGTTACCAAAGAAAATGTTTGGAAGTTCTCTGATGGCTCGGCCATTCTGAATCCCAGAAGTTGTCTACTTTATACACTGGCTAACCTACTCAGATTATCCACAGAAATGTGGTCAACTATTTTTCTTCACCAACATCTATTTTTCTAATGGCTTATTAAGAAGGAGCTAATGCAAGAGAGTGAGGTTTTTAGTTACATATCTGTCTGTGATTACGTAAAGGATTTTCTCCAAGTCAGGATAGTGTTTTGTCAGAGAAAAACAACAAAGAAGGAAAGAAAGAAAAACCACTGCTTTTCTATAGGAAGGATCCTAAATTCCTCATACTTGAGTGCTATAATAGATATATGAGTTTACGTACAAATGAATACAAATGAAAGTGCAGCAGTTAAACTCACCAAAGATGTTGATCAGATGCTATGTAGTTGTGAAGTACTTTAAATAAGCAAAGTTTTTCCTTTGATTACCTGTTGAAACCAAGGAACTCTGATTCATAGTTCTTCCCACAGGGCTGAGAATCACATCTTGGCAAGCTAAAGAGGCAAAACCTGTTCCTAGTTCTTCAGGCGGATAAAGCCAGAGTAGAATTATTTAATGCGACCTTTCCAGCACAAGAGAACTGTTGTTTTTCTATTTCTAGTTTGTTTTTAAAGGCTAGCCACTAAAAAATGCTTACAACACACTTTCTTTTTCCTGGAAATTTCTCCCTTTATATAGAACTTTTGGCCATTAATCCTTTAATTATGCTGGTGCATATATTTAATTTTTGATCTTCTGTACTAGGAGCCATAAAATGCCCATTTTATATAAAGGCTTTTTTATACTCCTGACTAACAGCTGCTATTGGCCAAACAACTTTCCAGGGACTGTCTCTTGTCCATCAACAGTTCTCTTTTCAGCAGCAAACAGTACATTGTGCAGAGCACTTTTTACTTTGTAGCTTCCTTATTTCTAACTTGTTGTCAGATGCCACTTACTCCTTCATGGTACTAATGGCTGTATAAAACCCAAGTTGGCATAACTGGATTAAATAAATGAGGAGCTGGATTTTTTAGTATATTCAGGCCATCAAGCTGTGCAAGTGAAAAGTTATTTGAATAATCAGTGCAACACAGTAAGTGTTGCAAGCAAATGTCAGGGAAATGTCTAATTTAAAATAAATAAAATCAATACCTAGCTAAATTTGGGTTTGATCACCTTCTAGATGAGTCTAATTTATTATTCAGGATATTTCTGATGTTGAACTCTCCAATTACTATTATAGATGTAAAAGCTTTTATTCCAGATTTTGCATTTAGGAACATATATTTCTACAGAAAAGCTCTAACTCCAAATCTTTGAAGAGGTAATTATTTTCAATAAAAATAAAAATGATGTGCAAGTGATTCATTCACACTTATGGTTTTTGTGGGCTTTTTTGGTTTGTTTTTTTTTTTGTTGGTTTGTTTTTTGTTGTCTTCCATCTTCTTTTGATCATAGGGATTTAAAATGTTCATTCCATATTTATTATGCATTTTCTAGAATATTGCAGAATCTCTTTTTGTGATCTTCATTAATAGTTTACCCAAGCATATGTCTGGTTACCTTCATTAGGAATTTTGCAATCAATGGAGAATATTATTTAGTTCTGAATAAATAAAAGCTATTTTTCCCTCAAGTCTGTTTCTGCCATTTCAACAGTATCAGGAGTTGATCACCAGGGCAGCGCCCAAGTAGTGTACATTCACATGCAAAGGAGCTAGAAGGATTTAAGTCAACACAGAATTAACACTTTTTAAGTGCTTCACAGTTATCCAGTTTTACCCATCTAGGTTTTCTGTGGCTCTTATTCTCTCTTTGTTTTCTTCTATCAGGTGATTGTATTTGTTCAGAAAATGTAGACACCTTACACGGCTTTGGAGTCCTGACAGGAACAGGAAGGAAGTTGCTGAGTCCTGTTTGCCACAGTTCAGTGATCAGGGACTTCTTTAGGCTTTTTTTCTTTTTGGTGAAAGTCTGTCTGGTCTCCTTCAACTCTAGAAAATCACCGGTTGTCATTTTTTGTAACTTAAGTCCCTCTGCTTCTCAATTTCAGGCAGAATCTTCTCTTTGGCTCATGCATCAGGAGAAGGACAATAACTCCTTCAGTGCTACTCTTGCCTGATTCATAGCTTTGTTTAAGAAAAAGTTGTTCCTGGTCCTTTTCCTTCCTTCACGATACTCCCACATTGATTTTTTTTCAATGATGATTTCATTGTAAAAGCAGACTAGGGCTACTAAATGTTGTCTTAATGATATTCCCAGTTCAGTCTCTCCATTTTGTTCCCATGATTTTTTTGCTCAAGCATTGCCCCAAGATTCTAATTAGAGGTGTCAAAAATTACACATTGTCATAGTTAAATATTTATCTGCTAAGACTTTACCTGTGAGAAGAAATGCTTTGCTAGGATAAGTGCATACAAAGCTACATTTATTTATTGTATTTTGTTTTGTTTTGATTTGTTTGTGAGGTATCTTTTTAGCCTTTGAAAAATAGTTCTAAATACTTATTGCCATGATCTGGTATGAAAGACTGAGGGAAAGACTTAACAAACAACATCAAAGATGAAAAAGACAGTCTTCACCTTTTTCAGATTTGTGTAAAGCATTTCACCAAGGAAGATTAGGTACTGGGAAAAATTGTTTAAGAGAAAGCTCTGGAAGTACTGAATTATTCTACATGTGGAATCTCCATTACAGGAAGTCTTTAAAAACAGACTGGGCAAACATCTTTTGGCAATTTTAGAAAATGTAGCTTATCCCATGTTGGACTAGTTGGCTTGAAAATGTCCTTCTCAATCCTATTTTTTGAATCATTATTTTCTGACAATAACATGACATGCATCTATGTGAAAACCCATGGCCTTCCTCTTCATTCTGAGAAGTTACTTAGGCTCAGAGGTAGGAGAACCTAGATCCACCATCAGTGAAAGCTGCATTCATGAGCTAGAAGAGCTGCAATGCATCCCCAAAGAGAATAGATTCCATTTTGTATGCTATCAGCAACAGCAAGGAAAAAAACAAAACAAAACAAAACAAAACTGGAAGATAGATAAATTATTTCCATTAGTTTGCCCCAAAGCAAGTACCTTACAGACTAGATTAAGAAATAGACATTACCCTTCACAGCAATCACATGTGGTACTTACACACAGATTTGAGAGGAGCTTCCGTGCTTGTGGATGATTAGATAGCTCCAGATTATTTTCTTGTTTGGGAAGTTTCTTAGTATCATGGTAAGAACAATGAAAAATGAAATCCACCAAATAATTTATATTTTTAAAAATTTAAAGTGAAAGTGAAAAAGAAGTAGATTTCATGCTTATCATGACTCACCTAAGAAGAAATCATTCAACTCACTTAGACTCTATCATATTTGACAACTGTCTTCTGTGTCTTTCTCTTCTACATATTAATACAGCATCAGTGATATAGCAGAATATTTTTGTGAAGACTCTCATGAGGTGCTTCTGTGATATTTTGAGATGCAGCAGATTTCTAGGGTATATATTACAGTCAAGGTAGCAGTAAAAATTTCATGGAACAGAAGAGCAGTGGGGTTTTTGATGAGACACGAACAGCTGTCACCTTTGAAATTTCCCTCTCCAAGACACTTTCAACTCTAAATATGCTTTACACAGGCTGGATGATGGTGGTGTCACATGTCTAACTGCTGATGTTAGGCATAAGATGCTGGAGGGGGCAGATACTCAACAAAACTATTTAATGAGCATCTTTTTTACAGCAAGCATATTAGTTACTGACAATTGAAAAGAACCTAATAGAAATCTAAGAAAACAGTACTGGGACCAAATACTAGATATAAATTAGAGAATATTCATTTGGGACTAGAATCTTGTCCTGCAGTTACACTTTACAGTGTCAGATTCAGAAGTGCTTGACAGTGACAAGAAATTTGCTGATAGTGTATGCCAAAGGAAAGCACGGTTTCTCCAAAGAACATTTGGATAAGGAAAGCTTCCTAATAAGACATTACATGAGTGGTCAGGATGAAGTCCACCACTTAAAGTGACAGTAGGAAAGAGGCAGAAGGTGACGTTCCATGCTTACTGTGTGCTCTGGACAAGGTTTTCTGTGAACTCACATGATAGGTTTTTCCAGCTCTTTCCCAACTTTGTGTATCCCGTTCAGTACAAGTTTCGGTGTTACTCACACAATTTACAGAAAGGTTACTTTATATTTGTCTCCACTATATCAAACATCCAATACCACTAGAGACTTTACTGGAGGCTTTATAATAGCTTTTAGTTCATGGTGAACTTTCATGATCCATGCATGGAAGACAAGGAGATTTATTAGCATGTCAAAAAGAGTCTGATTGAGATTGTGTAGTTCCCACATAGACTCACACACTAACAACTCAAAAGCAAGTATCAAGATACTCACTTTGTTACAGACAGATGCAACTATGAGGGTAGTTAATGGGATGTTTGCTTAAGAGTATACTGGATAAGTTGTGTATATAAAACCTTTAGGGAAGATTGCTGTTACTCTCTACATAAACCATTCGCGTTACGTGAGCTTTGTGATTGGATTTTGGGCTGTTTTGTTTTGTTCTTTTTCTTCTCCCCCCCCCCCCCCCCCCCCCCCAATGTTGACAAAACCATTCAGTTTTTCATAGCTACTCTAAAAAAAAATTTAAAAAAAAAAATCCAAATCTTTAGACATAGCTGAAAAAATAACACCTGCAAAATATAAATCTCATACTACAACCATAGTGAATACTATGAACACCTGAGAATGTTTTGTTTAAGAAGGTACTTTTGTTTCTGTGGTCTCCATTATAAAAACAAAAACAAACAAACAGAAGCAAAAAAAAAAAAAAAAAAAAAACAGCAGCAGCAACAACAACAACAAACAGAATGATCTGTTTGTGAATATCCTAAACCATAAAATAATTGTTGTCTTTTTTTTTCCATGAGGAAAGTGTTGTTTTTTAATTCTTTATCTTGCATAGTCTTAACATCTACATAGCTGTTTTGTCCAACTTCAGCTTCTTGAAGTGAACACCTTATCATGCCAGAAAAACATTTTTTGCTCATGCACCTGCACAATGATTAATGGAAGTACAACCCTGGAAATAACATTTGGCAGTTAACAGCTGCTACCAGCACTCTGGAGAGTGCACAGAACTTTGCAAAATTAAAGCCACAGATTTGCTCTCTTCTAAAAAGCCAAACAGAACTCCTGAGTCATGCATGAGGTATAGATTGTGCATCATAATTTTGGGTTTGCTCTATCCCTTTTTGCCTAAGAGTGACAAGTTCAAAACCAGTTGATATATTACAACAGGAGACCTCTCAGAAAAGTGTCAGCATACATCTGGAGAATATTGCCAACACAAGTAAAGAATTTTAAAGCACTCAAATTAAAACAGATTTTAAAAGTCACAATATGAAATGCAGCCAACTTACACACCTCAGTAAGACAAAAGCATCCAGCTAGTCTTGGAAAAAAATAAATGAAATAAATGATAAGCAGGAGAGCAACTTCAACAATAAAGCAGTGTCATAAAAGAAACATTCACATTGACTCCATTTTCTACATTACGGAGCAAAGTTTTAAATCAAAACAGGCACAGACTGATCTCCTCTTGCCCCTTACTGGTCAATATCAGGTTCATTTTGAAGCTGTGGCCATACATGTGTGTAAATGACCCTATTTGGCTACACCTGTGGCAGAACAGTTGGTAACAGCTGGTAAGTGACTGTCAGGCTTTGTGAATACATGAAGGTCACATGACCAAGTCTTGGACTTAGTATGCACTCAGTAGCAAATGTTAAAGGTGAGTCTCAAAGGAAACCTAGAGGTATTCTTGATCCCATGGTGACCTATAATATCGTGTGGCACAGTAGCAAACTATAAGAGGTATCAAACAAAATTTTATATAGGATATGATAGCTTATCTAAAGTAAATGTTTTCAGGCCCAAATTCAGCACCTGAAAATTCTCTAGAAAGTTAGAAACTTTGAGTTTGGCACCAATTTTGTTCCCATCAGTTCATCAAAGGCTTATTGACCTAGATCTTCAAGTGGGTTTACATATGCTTTCAATATCCATTTAGCCTCAAGGAATGTGTAATTACCAAGAGACTGAAGGGAATGTGAGGGGTGATGTAAGTGCCAGAGGTGACTATCTCAAGAAATAAAAGACTAAAGCCAAGTTAATCTAGTTTTGATCTAGTACAGCTACATTGTGAGAGCACTGTGCCAAACCTGCTTATGACTGTTCCTATGGAGGATGTTACATACGTGTTAGATGCTGATGTCAAACTTGTGTTGGATTCCCTGGAAGTCTGCTTGTTCCTGGCTCTAGAAAATCTAGTTGTTTTATATTAAACCTGGGCCTTCTTATCTTGGTATTCATATTGCTATAAATAAGCACTGTTGTTTATTCAGGTCAAAGTGTGGCCATTCTCAAAGAGCTTATGTTTTCCAGTTCTTGCTGATCCCTAACAGTGGTAGTAAAAGGTTGGAGAGAAAGCTGGCTCTGTGCACTTGTAGACATCTCACTCATGCTCTGAAGCTTTTTATGGATTATTAAATAAATGGATTTAATGGATGTGCTGGCCCTCTGTTCCTTATTCTTTATCTAATACCTTTGAAGTACTCTCAGTGCTAGCTGTCAACTAAGAAAAAAATATCAGTCAGACTAATGAATAGGACCAAAGTTTCCCTCCCTATTCTTCTCCCCTGAGAAAAGGCCATGGCATATTGTCGAGGCAGTACAATCCAGATTTACTATTCTCCTCATTCACTCTCAGATAAAAAAAGCTTGCACCAAATTGCAGATTAGTAGAGCATCTGAGAACAACTACTTGTCAGGGAAAGAAAGTCAGAGTAAAGACTTGGCCATGGAATCTTTTGGAAGGGAAAGGAAGAGACTGCTTGGGATCAAATTCAGAAATGTCTCTGCTAAGGAATTTGTGTCACGGGGGCAGTGGTGAAACACTGAGTTACAAAAGGGAACCAAGGACTAGAGACACTGAAAGGAAAGGCGTCCCACTGTGGAATGACTGGAATGCCCTGAGAGGGAAGGCTCTGTATTGACCATCTTGCTTGATCTGCATGTCAAAAGCAGCTTCTGCCATAAGAAACACACGGTGCTTGGAAAAATGCTCTGACAAACAAAGTGCCCGAGGTCATGCCGTTGTTCCCTTCCTCCACTGTTTTCAGGACAGGTACACTGCATGACAGTGCACACCCGTGTAAAAAAGGGGAACTGAAAGTAAACAGTATTGGTCACTTTGTAACGATTGATTCTACTAGAAGTCGGAGGAAAGCGCTCGAATGTACGATCACAGTTTTTAATTGCTTAATCCAGGAACACTGGATGTGGTTTTTCAAATTATCTTATAGTTGCACAGGGTTCTCTAAAGAAACTGGAAAATATTTGAGTGTGGGCAGAAGATCACTTTCCCTAAATAATAGCTTGTGTAAGGTAGCAGTACTTCTGTGTAGAAAGATGTTGGTAAAGAGGCAACCATGGAAAAATGTTTGATTGCCTAAATTGTCCAAACATTTATTACACATGATAGATGCTTACTGAGCACTTCCTGGCATACAACAAACAACCTAGCTTTTGAAGATATGCTTATCCATTACATAAATATACATCCCAGTTGTTATGATGAAAAGGTTTATTCTGCAAAAAAAAAAAAATGTTGAAACATACTGATTTTTGTCATTCTGTCTTCCGGTTTTATCTGCTTATACTAATTAGTTCTTCTCTCTGTCATTCTGTGTCATGTAGGTTGAAATTTTGGGGTAAATACAGAGTAATTCCAAGGCAAGTGCTCAGGTAATTAATTGGGACCCAAACTAATTTTTAATTTACTGGTTCTGCTTCCCTATCTGCCTTTCAGAGCATTGAGCTGACACCATTAGATAGGATCTTTCTCACAAACTTTAACAAGAAAGTTATCATCAAAATGCAATGGCTTTTCAACCTGTCTGCTCAGGAGCTTTGTGTGTTTCAATGTAAGTGAGTTGATGATGTTAATGAAAGAATCAATAGCAAACTGATCGATGAACCATCAACTCAGACATAGTTTTGTGCCTGTTGTATCCATATTTCTGTCTAAAGGATAAATTTGTCCTAAGTGTCACTTAATTTCCACTCAGTTTCTGGTACCAAGTAGATAAGTATAGAAATAGGTATAGAAATGGATATGTATTGTTCCCAACTAAATAAATGAAAGTGCCTGGAAACAAATAATTCATTTGCTATAGTTAAAAGGCAAACATATTTGTCAAGATCTTTAACTAGAATTGAATAAAAAAGTTTAAATTCAAGGATGAATGTTTAAGCTTCACTTAGTGGACAGCCAGTAAGCCCATTTACAATTATTTCATTGTGGTTCAAATGCCATAAGCAATGGTCACAAGAAGATTCTGGTTATTGCAATCACAAAGTCTAAGCTTGAAGTTGTTTGACATTATACCCATTACAAAATCATTTTTCCCTCCCTAAAATAAAATAAAAGCTAAAAAAAAAAAAAAAAAAAAAGTAAAAAAAAAAAAAAAAAGTAAAAAAAGGGTGTGTTTCCAGAAATGGGCTTATATTATTCATTGTTTGTATCCAGAGAACACTGCATCTTTTAATGACTGATTCCAGATGTTACTGTTAGACTATGGAAGCCTATAGTGTAATCAACTTCTGTACTATGCAAACTTTCCCAAAAGTCAAGCTTAAGGAAGCAAAATTCCCAGCAGAATCCCAGCAAGTTAAGCCAACTGGTACTCAGCATGTTTAGTGGTCGCTATGGATGCATCCTGTATGGCACTAACTTGAGTACTATCAGTAACAAGGCACCATCAGTAACAGGCTGCATGATCAGCAAGGTGGCACTCTGTAAGATGGCTTCCCTGACACTGTTAATTTTAGACACTGATTTTGAATAAAGAATCAGATAGCAGCTCTGGACATGATACATCTGTTCTGATTTCAAGCACCCTGATTCTTAGTTTGAATCTGAATATTTCCAGGCTCTTGTCACAGTGAGTAATATTTGATTCTTACATAAATGATGCCCTATTATGCCAGTTATCTAAGTCCTGAGCAGGGCGAAATCCAACTCTGCCAACACCTTGTAGTAGTTTCTTGCAAGATTAAGCTAGCATTTGTACCTAGACTACCACTTTTTACCACTCCTAGGCAGTCCCTCATATGAAATTGTTTCAAACTCACAGGCATAACTAAAATTGTGTTTAAATGATACATAAGTCATAGGATCATAGAATCATAGACTCATAAAATCATAGAATCCTGGAATGGCTTGGGTTGGAAGGGACCTCAAAGATCGTCTCGTTCCAGCCCCTTGCCATGGAGTGCGTTGCTAGCTGCTAGGTCAGGCACTAGATCAGGTTATACACAAGATCAGTTTTAAACTTCTGCATTGTTAGTGCCCCTCAGTGAGTCTCAGTTTGATGCACAGAGTATTAGACTGTGGCACAACACATCCATGCCAGTGAAGAGCCTGGACTAACCCAAACCTTGCATAAGTGAATTCACCCCCTCTCACTGCACCCACACAGCCATGTGGGAATTTGTCCTAGGGTATAGAAGCTTTCCAAAGAGTAAAACAAGTCTTTAAAAAGAAATGTCTTGTTAATAACAAGATAGCCAGGTATCTAAGCAAAGGATCTTTTGTTTTGGATATATTATTGTCAGCTGAACTAAAACAAACCAGGCAGAGCTTAAGTTAAGAAAGGAAGCTAGGAATAGTTGTTTATTTGTTGGCTTTTTTTTTTTTTAGAAGTTATCAGTCATTAGATAGAGACAAAAAAAAAAAAAAATCACAGTGGGAGACTTGTAGAATAGTTGTTACGATCCTCAAGGGCATTTCTTTCAGTCTTTCAACAACAGCACTGGTCTATATCATAAGTCTTATTTATAAAGAGGCTTTCAGGCAATTTCACACTGCTTTTCTCTGATGCCGCCCCAAAAAACATGTAAACCCAAGGGATTAGTAGTGACTTAGAGGGAAAATAGTGTAAAGTTACAGGATGAACTGAGCCAGTGCAGCTGGCTTGATGCACTGTTCCCTTGGGCTACTACAATGAATGAAACTTGTCTAAGTGCCCCAGCCCACTCCCACACCCCAGTGTACAGCTCTTTTGTGATGCTGTGCACTAGAATTACTCAGTCTCAGGGGGCGGTCAAGGCTTTAATGGCCAGGAGTTTGAAAAGAGAGAAGAGTTCACTATCTCGGTGCTGAAAGTTAAACCTCCTTTTATATTTCTTTTTTGACAGTAACAATTGGGTAGTGCTGTAAACAAAATATTTACTCATGCACTGCGGTTGGTAGCCTATTTTGATTCAATTATTATTCTGTTATGATACTGTAGCATGGAAAAATACACTGTGGCATTAATTATCCATTGTGGAGCTGTCCAGAGTTACAGGTACCAATTATGCTGTGTTGCAAAGAGTTAATGATACTGTATGTCCCAGAGACTTATTTTGAGAATATATATTCTCATTTGATAAATTTTATTTGTAGAAGAGCAAGCCAAAACATAAATAGACTGCATTTACTTGTTTTCATCTGCTGTTTACTCTATTAACTAACTTACATCTACTTCATTCACTTTACATTTAAATTGTTAAAAAAAAACATCATTTGAGCAGTAGTCTTTTTGTAAGCACGGCAAATGAAGTAGGCACAAATTTCATGTCAGTCTTCAGTACGTATGATCCCTACTTTTAAATGTAGGTCTTACAAACCCATCACCTCAGGAAAAATCTATATAGCTCATTCCCATTTTCTAAATGATTTGTTTGTTTCAGTTACAGTTGCATAGATACTTGTGACAATTCCATATGATGGAATATTTAGCATTCACTTGTCAGAAAGGACTGTGAAAAAGAGTGGGAGTATATACTTATTTCATGCTGTTAGAAGTCAATAGCAGTAATCTGTTGCTTCGAAATTGGAACTAGAGTATTTTTAAAAGCTCTTTAGTCCTTGTGATCTATGTTTTAATATTCCTACTCACTCTGTCAGTGAGTGAAGGGTTATTCAGAGTGGGTAAGGGTAGAGTTTTGCTTAGTAAATAGTGCATGATCAGACTTATTCCTTTCTCATTGAAGTGCTGGAAGGATTAATTTGTTAATGTCAGTGCAGCACTTTGAAAATATAATAAAGAAAATAAAGTTACTCGGGTGATGAGTGCCACAGAAGTGTCTATAAATGAATAAAGTGCAGTCTAAGTGCTAAGTATTATTATGATTACTGCCTGCATTTTCAAAGAAGTGGTTAAATACAGTGGGATGTGGGTGTAAAATTACATTTTAAATGGATCTATTTTTGAGATTACTTATCAGCATGATTAGTGTGATAATAATTACATTTATCATTAATAATACATTTTTGAAAAGTTAGGCAAAAAAAAAAAAAGCTACAAGTTTGATTTTGCCAGAAATGCACGGTGCTTTCCAAAAGCAATCTGTGGAACTTGTCTCTGGAATGCAGCTGTGTAAGATTTCACTAACATCTTGCAGGTGGAGCCTAATTTTAGTTCAGCCTCGAGAAGGGGGAATTGTTTTCTCTGATATACACAGCACCATAACAGCAGCAAAGCAGGTGGAGCTTTAGACAAGTACTTGTTTACTTTTCTGTTGAAAAAAAAAATCAACCACAGATGATTCATATCATTAATCATACAGTTTCAATTCGATTTTAACAAGTCTAACAAAATAGTCTGGAGCATTTTTGACCTACTGATTCTCAAATGTGGAACAAACCCAACAGCATGGAAAATGTTCAGAAAATGAGCATTCAATCCTAAATATAGTGGAGTAGGAGCTGGTAAATGGTAGGAAGGAAAAATTTAGAAATACATCTGCTCAGTCACAAAAAGCGAGCCGCAAAATCAGTCTCAACAATTTCTCTGTCAGCTTCAGCAGTCTCTCATTAAGACCCTGAAGTTAACTTTTTGTAGAGCTTTGAGATTGTTGCATTGCAAAACATGGAATAGAAGCAGGGGATAGAAACTGTGCAACAACTCACTGCTGTTATTGGCAAAGTGAGTCCAATTAGCGAAGTTAGTACAGTGAAACTCGTTCATTTATTTGTGATCAGTTTATGCTTTAATTCCACCAAAAATCTTCCTTACCTGAATGAGCAACAACTGGTGACTTTTTCATTCTTTGTTATGAAACTGTTCAGTTTTTATGTAGCATGGTAGAGTAATTCTACTGAATTCCTGGGGTAAATACTGTATTATTTGGCTAAAAAGGATATTTTGCTACACATGCATATTTTCTAGGCTTCCACATTTTGGGTTTTCCAATCTGTTGCCTTGAAAACCCCAACAGTCCTTTCATGGTCTATGCTCCATGTTCTGTTATGTGCTGTTTGTCATGTCTCACCTGTAACTAGATGTTGACTACTGGACTAGACTATCTGCAGGTCTCTGACTTGTTATTTCCAAATGTTCCTCTAAAATTAACTGAATGGATTCAAGAACTATTGCTTTATGCATTGTTATTTCCAAGCATCCTTTGGGGGAGTTCATACACATATTACCCTTGACTACACAGACCTCACCTTCCAAATATATCCCTTAATGACCAAGGAAAGATGAAAATTTGTCTCTATCAAATGAGTTTATAGTAATTTTTTAAGATGTGTAAGTTGCTCCCATGTTGACAGTCAGATGGGCTAATTAGAGATCTTTGTTCTGAGTCCTTTTCCTTTCTTTTGCTCTAACCAGACGTATCATGTCTAAATAATTCCTGAGAAGGGCAATAATTTACTTAATCAATTCAGCAATCATCCATTTATTTCTTATAATATGTAGCACTGTTAACAACAACATGACTTTTATCCACTGGTTCCATAGTCACTTTTTTCAAATATCTCAGCAGCCTCAGAAATGCAGCACGCTCTGGAGTTTCTGGGCACAGACTGTTAACTTCTCTCCAGGTAATTCTAGTGTGAAATCTTTTGGTAGTGACATGACTGTGAAGCCCAGAAATGGTGCACAGAGTTCACCTTAACTTGTTTTTTTGCTTTATCCTAGCACTTACAAGAGTTCTTCCAGACATCCGAACAGCATAAGAGCTCTTTATACTGAGTGAAGGTTTTGCTGAGTTGCATCTGTCCTCACCTTATTCTGTATGTCCATGGCCTAGGCACCAGTGGCCATTGGTTTCCTTTCTGTCTGTCCCAACCTATGCATTGCACCTGGCTGAGAATGAGATATGAGCTAAACAGGGCCTTTTGGAGGTTTGTGAAGGAAAACCTGGTGTACTAGGATGTAAGTTCACTGTCAATTTTGAGAAAACAGTAATATCCCAGGAAGGATTTTGTGGTCATTTCTTACTCTGCTGTGCTGCCCCAATTGTAGGGCCAATCTATCACTGATGCTGAATGTCATCTTCTGAAATATTTAATGGAGATTATAGCATTTATAGCTAGTATCATAAAACAGAGCTTTCAAAACCTACAAAAATGATATCCCAGTGTTGAAAAAGGAGGGCTGCACAGTAATTCCCTTTAGTCTATCTTTTTGGTATTGATTTATGCCTTCACCAGAAGCAAACTCCAACTGCATGTGTAAAAAGTCTGCTCCCTCCACTGCAGTACTAGCAGTGTTGGTATTTTTGTGTGTATAGGTTATCACTGTTGGTGCCATTCAAAGAATATTATTTCTATGCCATAATAAATAAGAAATAAATAAGAAATGATGTTTGTTTCTAGTACTATCATCTGAACTGCACAATGCTGTTTAAGATGTTATTCAGACTCACAATGGAGGAAAGTCCTTGGGCCTGGCATGCCCAAGTAGAGAATAGAAGTATGTGAAGATATTGCAGCATTTGAAAAGAAGCCAACTTTTAGAATCACACAACCTGGGAACTATTTTTGCCTCTGCCTAGTTTCACTGTTTCTTGAATTCAATGAGTACTTTGGATCCTCACAGAATATATGAACTCTGCTGAGTTTTAAAACATAATCAAAGGCATTCTAAATATTCTTATTGCTTAAGCTCAATTTATTCTGCACATATTTTCCAAGTCTAGATTTCTACGCCTATATTTCTGATGCTTTAAGATTCTTTTAACCCAAAAATAAACCTTGTAAGTCTTTCTAGGATTTCCATGTTTTTATTGTGTCAAAGCAATTTGAGCTGACACGTCCTGTTCTATATTTTTTTATAAGTGATGGAATCAGACCTCAAATTCAGCAGAAGTTGAATGTGCTCAATACTTAAATGTTGATCATAACAGTAGTAATGTTGTTTTGATATAAGTTAAAGAAAGGGGAGTTTGCTTTCTTCATGATATTTCAGCAGTTCCTTTCTCAGCTGAGGAAGGGTAAGTTACTGTGCTGATTAATATTATTAGCAAAGAGAAGTGCTCCTGAACCAATATTTTTCAGTGTAAATCAGGGTAACTCTTTCCAAGTGATGCACCAGCACGAAATGGAGCCAAGTCTTTTGTCATCTTGGCCACAGTTAACTGTATTTGGCAAATAAGAACTGTCTGGGGAATTTAGACTTTGTGCTTTACAGAAATAATGGTGTTGTGTCAGTGCTTCACATTAAAGGTAATTACAAGAGACCATATCCTTGCTTTAAACTGTTGACAAGCCCAAAAGTAATCAGTAAATGCAATGCTGCAAAGAACTAAGTCATCACTGTTGCACTGATGGGGTGAGGTTTGTTTGTTTGTTTGCTTTGTACTTTTTTTTTTTTTTAATGTTAGCTACTCTGTCAGAAGATTCACATGTACATTTCTTTTTGAAGGAATTGGCCCTACTTTTTCCCAGGGCGAGGTTATGTAGAAAGAAAAGACCTGATGCCATGTGGGAGTGTGTTTGCTGGTTTGCTGGAACAGTTAGATCAGTTTTTGAAATGTTGGTTTCCCTTGCTATGGTAATTCTACTGATAAAAATACCAGAAGCTCAAGGAGTAGCTCTGCACTTTATGGCTCCAAGGAAACAAAATCATAAATTTTCTAGAGTACTTTAGTTCTGTAGTTAAAGAAGCATTCTGTGGGGAATTCTGTAAATGAAAAATATGGGCAGGGTTTGATTATACTGTTTTCAGTTTCTGAAAGTCATAGGAGAATGTGGTTGTATTGCAGAGATATTTGTCAGATAGAGTAATAAGCATATAAAAATATAATATTTTAATTTCTCAGAAGTCTCAGCTGAAAAATTGTAACAAGAAAGGACTTCTTTCACTGAATTATGAAATGAGAGCAGATGACTTCAATGTTGGAGGCTGGAACTCACCAGTGCCCCCAAAAGTCAGTGTTTATGGATCTGCACTGCAAAGCTATCACTGCCACAGTCCTGTTCTGTTTGGTGAGGATTCCTGAAATCAAATCTAACCGTCAGCTCTTCTAGCCAGCCTTCCCACTTCCCTCTTCTTGATCAGCAAGAGAATGCTTTTAAATAACAAAGGGCAATTTTGGGGAAAGAGAAAGAAAGGAGTTTTAAAATTAACACTGAAATTGTCAGAGACTAATTGTATGTTAGCATCAAACAAACATTGTTGATGTTGTTAGGTTTTGTGTTTTATAAGTTTTCTGTAACCCCTAATCAAACATGGGCAAGTATCTGTTGAAACAATGTATGTAATTTGTTTACATTGTTAGTTGAGATAATTACAAAGCAAGCACAATGGAAATAACTGCTCTCTTATTTTTATGTGGAAAGTGTTTTTGGGGGGGGGAACACAACAACTAACCAGCGGTTGTCAGCTGCTCTAAAATATTGCCTAATTTACAGTTGTTGCATATTAGCATTGCTAAGAATGCTGGGGACATAAAGTGTCATGTTGAATTTAGGGTGATGACTTCATACTAGAGCAAGTCTGGGGATATGATCAGTTTGCAGTCACAGAGAAATCAGCTTTAATTAATTTGAGTGCCAGCACTGTGTATAATTACACAGCATGAGAGTTTGCATGCAAATGCTAAAATGCTGATTGTTGAAATACTTGCACTTACTTATTAATACACTGGGACTAAGCAATACTGGCCTGTAAGCAAGGAATAGAAGGAACACACAGTGCTGTCAGGGTAATTTGCAGTGCCCTATAGTTAGAAAGCTGAATTCAGATAGTTCTGCTTCTTAAGTGATAAGCATAACATATTAGTCACTCTTGTGGGTGACATACCTTGAAGCCCGCTCTCAGTGCACGGCTAAAACAAGATGATCTCTTATTATTAAAGTTGTCAGAAACATAACGGCAGGATTTGAGCTTCATTTATTATAGACACTACCAACAACTCACTCTTGCATTTCAATTGCATTTTTTTATTTACTTATTATATATTGTCACTTTTCTAAATTAAAAACAAACAAACAAACAAACAAAAAAACGGCTGGCAGGGAAACGTAGTACAGAAATTGCTGTAGCAAAATTAGCCCTCTTGTGTGTTGTTCAGTACAGTTCTGAGACAACATCAAACAACCATAAATGGCTCTTTGTCCCCCACCCCAAAATCACTTAACTGTGTAAGGCTTTTTTCTGGACTTTACAGTTGCCTGCCTTGTGGTCTGAGGCATCAAAGCTGATAGCTAGAGAAACAGAAGTCTTGTATGGCCCAACCTTGGTTTTAATCACTATGTTGGTCTTAGCCACGTGTGACTAATCCTGTTTGCAATCAATTTATCTCAGTATTTTACTGCAGCAATGAGTTTCACTGATTAATTATATGCTAAATAATGAAGTAGCAGGGACAGTAAAATGTTATCCCTTAATCTGGCTGAAAATCTTAAGTCTATTCATGTACTCAGGGAAAAATCCAGAGGTCTTTTGTTGCCATTCATTAATTTATACATCAGCAACATCTGCTGCTACCTTACTCCTTTCTAAACTCAGATAGTCCAGTCTTCTTCAGTATCTCACCATATGGAAGCTTCTTCATATCTTTAATCATGCAGTTCACCTTCTCTGGATCTTGTCAAAGTGCATTCATAATTCAGGGGAAAAAAAAGGTTGAATTTACTTACTCATCACACAGCGATTTTTGTATACATCTTGGTAGTATAACAGAGGTTAATAAAGGAGCTTACTTTGTATGTGTCTGAAAGTTTGCTGGTTTTTTTGGTTTTTTGTTTTGTTTTGTTTGTTTTGTTTTTTTTCCTGTTGTTCCTGGAAGAATGTTTTTCATTTGCAAAACATTAACATTTGTCAGGATTATTTCCAGCCACACAGAAAAATGTTCCTTTGTGTATTTTGATTATTTAAAGCAATTTTGTTTCTCTAATGCATATGTGCATCCAGCACAGCATGTTCACTGCTTTGAATGAATATGTGGGGAATGCTGTTAATTTCCTCATGTGCATGTACAGGAATGCTTTTGTTGTCGACTGCACATGTTGAGATGGGTTTGCTTTGTCTTCCCTTTCACAGTCTTTATTTAGTGCAGACATCTTTACATTTGAAAAGTAATAATTTTTATAGATTACAAAATTGACCACATACTATATATGCTAGACACAGTTATGGTTTGGGCATTCCTTGGACCCCCAGAAGAATTCCAGAGTGTTATGTTAGGCACCTTCCCACCATGCTTAGAGCACTGGTTCTTTAAGAAGGAAGTCTAAGCTGCGCAGATTGTATGTGGAAGGTTTTCCTTGGCTTATAGTGGGGAAAGGTACTGGTCCTCTACAAAAAGTTTTTGATGGCTTGATGAGTTTAAGAAGGCTCTAGAAAGCATTAGATCTAAATCTTTCCCCTAAAGCACATTTTCTTCTGAGTGCAGCAGGTTCTGCTATGTAGCCAGCAAGAAGTGCTCTGAGAGGTGCACACTGTGCTTCAAAGCTGCCCTCCCTGTGGAGCCAGGGGCTGATAGCCTGAAAAGAGAGGGCAGAGACAGGATGGGTGAGATGATGTGCATTCCCCCATGACTGTGTTTTCACTCACTAAGCTTCAAGAATGGCTTGAAAACATCATGTTGAGAGGATTATGTGCTTCAGCTTGCCTTACCTTTGGGCATTTGTCTGATTTTAAGCACGTAAATAGTTCCACTGACTTCCCTGGGATTATTCTTACACATAATTTTAAATATGTATTCAAGTGATTTACAAAATTGTGTTCACAGAAATCATCAAAGGGAGCAGTAACATTGAATGTGATGGGCCAGCTGAAGATCAACTGTCCAATCCATCTCTTTTCTCTCAAAACCATTAGGTCTATTCTTCTCCAATTTGAGGAAAAATCCGAGTTTCTTACATCCTCCTCTGTATAGATATTTTAGCATTTTTCCTTCAGAAGGTATTCTTCCAAGAGCCCTTATGAGCTGTCTTAGCTGTGAGGATACGCTGTGCTGTGGGTTTCAGCTCAAGTTTCATCAAATGGTTTGTCATAATTATACTGTCCCTCAATGTGTATTTCAAGCAAACTCATGTATTTTTAAAAGAATTAAAAAAAAAAAAAAAAGACATTTTTCCAGTTGTTTTCAAGAGATTTCAGTGGAACCCAGTGCTGAATAAATAATTGACGGTACAGAAACACAGAAAAATATATTTTTCTTTTCTGAAACACAAGTCAGGCATAGGACTACAAGAGGGATAACTATGATTTAGAAACCTATAACTTAGTGTTTAATGGATGTGGCGCATTCCTTGCTGTGAAATGTTATAATTCTCATTGAAAGTAAACAACAGAATATTTGAAGGGCATGTTGGCAAGGGTTTTGTGTGGTTCAGAGGTTACATGGAAACAATGACCACCTGAAGACAGTATTATATCTGTGACAAAGAGCAACTCCACTCTGATCATTTCCTAAACAGCAAAAAGGGGGGCTTTTTTATTGTTCCATAGTTTCTGCTGTATCTTGGATATACTCTTATTTCTTCTAGTGAGATGAAATAAGATTTTCCACTCCTCTTCTATCATTCTTAATTAGAAGCATTTTTCCACCCTGCTTTTTAGTCTTATCAGACATGAAGGCTCTTCACTGTATTTGAATACAGCGTTAAGTGAACTGGCGACTCCCAGAAGACTTGATTCTGCCATCCTTTTTCCTGTAGAGATTGATTTTGATACTGACTTTACCCATCCTATGTCATTTCTCTCTTCTCAGTAATTGTATTGAAATCAGTGGGACTATACATATTAGTAACTGCTCACCATATAATGATGTTCAGAGCATGGCCCAGGAGAACTAATAGGTGGCTAGCATGTTAGCCTGCATGAATATAGGTAGCTAAATCTGGTCTATTGAGTAGTTAGCTTAATAGCACTTTTCAGAGTAATTACAGCTTAGAATAATGGAGGCAGAGCTGGATCCTAACATGTTTTCTGACTCTGTTGCTTCTCACGTTCTTTTTCCTCCCTGAAGTTAGCATTTGGCAAAATGTTTCCCTAGAAAAAGAAGGGTATGTGATTATAACCAAATGAGCCATTTGGAACTAGAAAAAAAAGGCAACACAAATCACATTTGTTTATAGCTAGTTTCTGCCTTTGTTTGTTTCAGAAAAGTCTACTGCATCTACTCCTAAATGATTCAATATGACCAACGTGGTCTTATAGTCTATCAATAAGAATAGCTTTTTCTCAGATTTTACTTTCTGTAGCTTCTCAGTGTTTTTCATTAAACAAGAGAACTTGTAAATTTAATTCAATAATTGACATTTTAACTTCATCAATCATCATAATGAACTTTAATAGCTCGGTGTTCACATTATACACACTGTTGTGGTTCAGATGCTGGTTGATTCCTTTTTTGAAAGACTTTTGGAACAATCATTGCTTTTTATGTTGCTTATATGCATTGTAGAGAAACTGTATTGCAAACATTGTTTAAGATTGGTTTTGTTTAAATAAATAGATGTTTCTGTGAAAGAAAGCTTACTTAAGCCGAGACATAAGCGGCTCCAGGTTTGTACAGTTTCTGTCTTTTGCTAACCTTTCTATACATATTCTTTGGATAGTTGCTAGTAGATTCTCTCTTTCAGTTCCTAAAATTGAATATTTTCCATTTTACCATACCAGGATGAATTTGTATCAACAGGGAAGTCAAATGTACTGATACAGAGCATTATCAGTATTAGCCAGTTTTGCCTTGAATCTTGCTGCTGAATAGATACCTCTGTTGAGGTATCTGAGAACTTGACTGTCGCCAATAAAAGATTGATACAGATTGGCACAGATACCCAGAGGCATTTCGTAGCTCTTAAGTAATACATGTGCAAAATGATCTGTGCCCTCTCCATTATACCTTTAGTCTTTCTACTATTTAAGCAGACTGGTGAACTGGGTGGCATGAGCACTTTCAGTGTAGTGGTAGTCTTGTCACCACATCTTTTGCATTGAGTGGCTTTCTTATCAGTTGCATTGGAAGGAAGGCAGCACTCAGTACTGTCAGAGTATTTTTGATCAAAAAATGCGTAGCGTGTGCTTATGTGTGGTTGTCTATTTATACTTTTACACATATATGCATATTTTAATTTGTAATCAATAAATAAATATAAAACTGAGGAAATATCAGAGTATTCATCCAGATCTTAGTTCAAACACACTATGATCAGAGTAAACATGAACGTGTGAAATTCTATATATTATGCAAAAGATCAGAGTAGAGATCATGGTAATGACCCCTCCTGACCCCAGACTCTTCTTGTTTGAAGCTCATTGATAATGATTGCTATGACATACTCACAGACAGTTGTTTAAAGCTGCTGAGTTGAAAATATTCTTTTTCCAAAAATATTTGGCTGAGTCTTTGGTGAAAGTTGCCTTCAGGCAAACACATGGAAAATGATACAGTTTATTAGAGCTTAAACTGTGAAAAACTCTTGATAGCTGATGTTCACACATCACTAATAACCTGAAAAGCTATGGGTTTTAGACAGTGGTATTAAAAGCAAATTCCATGTGATACATTGCACAAGTGCCAATTCTATTCATACAAGGGTCCAAATGTCAAAAATGTATTTAATCAGTTTTCTGAATGTTCCTGTTCATTATTTTGCTGACTTGGAAACCTTGGAGTGTTTTGTATCCATTTCATTATCTCCAAAAAGCATGAATTGTAATGGAATTTACATAAAAATCCTGCTGGAGAGTGGAGTCTTTACCGCACAGTCAGCTGCCCCTGCTAATCCAATCTTCCCCAATGCAGTTGGCCTGGCGGTTGCCAAACTCTAACAGTAGGAATCTCCTTTGTTAAGAAAAGTATGAATTTGAGCTTTAAAATGAGCAGAAGTCTTTTCTATTACTCAGGATGCCTCCTCTTGCTGAGTTTACATGAGATGTCTAGCAGGAGGTGTTATTAAATAGCCTAAAAAATTAGGTAAAAAACCAATTATCTAGAAAAGCGACACAAAAAGCTTAAAGAAATGAGCATTTGAATTTTCATTATTGAGTATCCATGGGACACCACACCACTATTTGAATTATTGTTATTAACCCTTTGCATAAAAAAGGATTTAATACTTTTAATCAGTTTTGAATTGCACTTTGAGGAAAGCACAAGTTGGGAATTTTAAAAAGTCTCCTTCATTTCTTTCAGTGTTATTTCAGGGCTCTCATGTTTGCACTTATCTCAAAAGAGTTCTAACGTTGTATTAGATTTTTTGTGAAAGTTGATTACATGGGCATTTCAGTCTCACCTTCCTTCTTTATTTAGCTGAAATTCCTAATCACTTCAGTGGGTGGTAGACAGGATTCGAGTGTTCCCTTAAATGAATTTCAGCTTCTAAAAATTCTTGGGGTTTGAGTAATGTATTCTTGTTTATTTTTTTCCACTTACAGATAAAATCTAGAGAGCATTCATCATCACCTGGATAGAAATGATTTAAAGCAGTTCACAGTTTAGGCTAGCACCCATTTCTGGAGCTTCAGCAAAACACCAAATTCAGAACACCAATAAATAAATTTAATAGTGATTTTGTGTGACCCTTGCAAAAAGGATTTACATTATGATACACATAGTGCTAGGGAATTCTTCCCAGATCAGCTCTTGCTTTATTGCCAAAAAGCCAGCCAGCTTCCCCTGCCTCAGAAAAAGTGCGTTTTTTCAAATTAACATTAAGGAACCTATGCTCTTTTATTCTTCTGAAAATAGTTTTATAACACTTCAGTCTCCTATTTTATGCTGAAGAACCCTCTGTAAGGGCCTATGCCTGGTCACCAGGGACTCCTCACGCTCCTGCTCAGCTTACTCTCCCAATTCTATTTTGTTTCCTTCTTCTTGTTTCAGTCTTCCTACCAATTCTCTTCACATTTGTTTTCAGAAGGCGTTTTTTGTTGTCACTGTTATCTGTTTTTCTTTGTTTTTGTTATAAACCTCCTAAAAAGAATGTTCAATTTAGGTATTATCAAACAATAAAAAACAGCCATTATGGTGGCACACTTATAAGCTTAGATATCATATGGTCACTACCAGAAATCCTCATTTAGTCTCCTTTGCTTTTACTAGGCTGTATTGATTGCTGCTGGAGGACCAGCCTTTCCAAGACCAATAGCAGAGCAGTCTTATGGCTCTCACCCAAAATGGATTTGCCAAATAATAGCGTTAGAAACCACTGGAATTTCTAATAGCAAAGGCAATAGCAATGTCCAAGAACTGTACACTTTGATTCTGCTCATTTAGACACTGTGCCAAACTCCATGCTCATTTAGAAAGAGATCTGAAACCTCTGACATCAATGGATTTACAAGGGCAGAGTTTACTCCCCACTAATGGCACTGATGAGAATGACACAGTATTAGAAGCTTTTGTTTACCTAAAAAAAAATTGGTTTCCAGAAAAACATGACATCACTCCAGTTCAGACCTATGTAGAAGACACATCGACAGGCTGCTGTAAAATTTGATGAATGCCTTTCTGTATATGATCTACCTTAACTTTTCAAAAGGTATGTATGTATACAGAATTTATTTATCCATCAAGAAGGCATTCTTAAGAATAGTGCAGAGCCTTTTTACCTAGGTTAATACAGGCTTGGCCCTTATCTGCTCATTTTCTGACATACTAGTTAGTTTTTCTGGGAGGAATGAAGCATACAGCAGGGTATGGCCAGGCCCCCTTGAACATTACTGCAAAATTATTGCTTGGGAAAAACTCTGTTTGAAGAGTTGTGGAAGGATTCATGATTGAGGAAAATATAATGAGGGAACCTTTAATATTTGTGTCTACATCTTTAGCTGGTGGAAAGGATGCAGATCCATTAAGCCAACGCAACTGTCCTAATTTGCACCAGCTGAGCTCCTGCTCCTTTGTTTGTGTAGCCTTGTCAGCAACCCCTCCAAGGGAAAGCAAACATTCATTGTTCTTTCCTGGGTCACAGAAAAGTCAGTACAGAAGGATCCCAAAGTTTCCTTATCTCTCCTTCTTTCATTTTCACAACTAGCACTATTGACGCACAAGCTGTTTGAACACACAGTGCAGAACTGAATGCATGTGCTACTGCAGGTACCTGACAGTGGTTGATGGATGACTAATTTTCATGAGCAGAATTCATGTATTGTCATTGTTTCATGCAACATAATTAATGCTACATTAATTCAAAATGTGTAAACTGAAAAAAAAACCCAGCACAATCTGAATCATAGTTAATTTCTGAGAAAACTAAAATCACCTTTTTCTCTATAGATTTGCTCCTTAACCATTTACTTCTTTTAACAGTCATTTCAGACCCTTCATTATTTTATTCTCATAGTGTCACAGAACCTTTTCTCAGTGATCTGTTTTTGCACTCAGTCAAGGCAATGGAATATTTGGATTCGTGCAATACTGTCTGCAAACAAGCTATTAGTGACTGAGAGATGATCATGGAGAGATAGATGATGGTGCCTTCATTTGCATTCTCATATGTACACTCCTATTGCACATTAAGAGTTACATTGCTAGCTGTGATTTTATTATTTCCCATACAGATACTTGCTTGAATTCTCATAGGATATTTTGTGTTCATTAGAATAAGAGTAGCTCTCTTGATTAAGTTGAAATCCATATCATGAAGGGTTTTGGAAGTTATTGAAAAAGATTTTTCAAAGCTGTTTTCCAGGAAACAATTAAGCAGCTCCATCTCAAATGTTGATAGGTACTTCCAGTCATCCAGCTTCTTTCAAAATTAATTAGGAGGTCAATACTTAGTCACCCCTTAATTAGTCAATACTAATTATAATGTAAGAAATATCACAGCAAAGCTGGAGTCCTAGGATCCATTCTCTGCTGAGATTTTAGAACATTTAGGACTCTGGCTGAGAAGTTGGTGCCGAATGTTTCTTGAGACAGTCTCCGATGGGCTTGCAAATCTCATTAAAATGCTGTAACCAGAGTGAAATGTGGTTTGGAGTGATTTCCTTGTCCCTGATGGAAATCACCCGTTCCCAGGATATTGCTATCTCATTTTTGCCAGGGACAATATATCCCTAAGGCTTGCAGAACACTTGGGAGTGAGGGAAATGTTTGGCCTTTGAAATAGACAAGGTTGTGTCAAGAGTCAGTTATTTTGAAAGAAAAAAAATATCCTTAGACTGAGAATCTTTCTAAGTTTATAACTTTTCCCTTCTCAAGCGGTACAAGCAGAGCAGTGGGCTCTGCTTGGCTGTACATTCAGCATTCTATTCAACAACAAAGGATAAATATTTCCAGAAAACCTATTTCTATATTTATTTTCAGAATGATGTCACTTCCTTTCTTTGTACAGCTGGCAAGACGGGATTTTTTTATTATTATTACAGGACTGGAGTCCAAAGCAAACTCTATTTTCGGAGAATACGGGGACACAGCCTCTGTGCTTGCTCTGTCACTGCAGCAGTTTTCACTGCACATGAAACAATGAAGGTTACTTTCCAGTTCTTCACCCAATTTTTCTGTGGTTTTTTGGTCTCATAAAGGCTAAAGAGCATATTTTTTGCTGGGATCCTCATGTGAAAACATTGACAGTCACTCACCAGGCAGACTCCAGTAACAATTAGTGTAAATTGTGCTGCTCCATCCAAGAACATTAATACTTTTAACAATTGTTTTTCTAAAAATAGCTCAACTTTATGAAGATAAAAAATGAACAGAAATATCTATTTCTCTGCTGTCTTCAAAGTATTTTCTAAAAAAAAAATCCTAGAATTAAATGTTTTCTTCAGTACACAAATGCAATACATGTAGTAAGTTTACCAGCTCCTTTGGTTCTGTTTTTATCACCATTACATTATAGAAATGTTTTACATTATATCCCCTTTCATTTACCACCCACCACTTTACCCCCCTGAGAAGAGGTTCTTACGAGGCAAAGTGTTTAGCAGCATCCTACCCACGGTTCAGCTTAAGGGTGCACTTCTATCAAGGACCAAAATGCTGCTTGCTTTATAAATATCTTCCCAGGCTCTTTCAGTTCGAAAGGCCAGTGCTGCTGGGGTTCAGTCACTGGTGGTTAGGCAACCTTTCCTGGCTGCCTACAGCAAACACTCAGCAGGTTTTACCTTCTCCTGCAGGAGACTGAGCACATTCGCTGCACAACATACCCACACACAGGAAAGAAGGGATCTGGCACTGCTTTTGTACCTACAGAGCACAATTAGCTGCATTTCCCCAGCCTTGGTTTCCTCATTATCAGTGTTCCTTACAAATATCTTTTTTAAAATACAAAGATTTGCTTCCTCTTCATTTGTTTACAAGTAATGCTTAACTTCAGTGGTGCAGCCATGGTTTTTAGAACAGGGCTTCTTATCCAGCCAAGTAAACTGGTGCTTTAAGGAAGCAAAGCAGTTCCTCAAAATCACATATGCCTCCAGTAGCTCAGTCATGATGTAAGTCATAGAATTATAGAAGGGCTTAAGTTGGAGGGGACCTTAAAGAACATCTAGTTTAAACCCTTCTGCCATGGCCACCACTAGATGAGGTTGCCCAGGGCGCCATCCAGCCTGGCCTTGACCATCTCCAGGGATGGAGCACCCACAGCTCTCTAGGCAGCCTGTGCCAGGGCCTTGCTGCCCTCTTAACTAAAGGATTTCTTCCTAACATCTAACCTAAATCTCCCCTTTTTCACTTTAAAGCCAGGGTGCTCCTAGTCCTTGCTTCCCACTTAACTATGTGGCCTCTCACTACTGATAATATGCATTTGAATTACATGGGCTGGGAAAACTGCTCCAGACAAGAAAGAAAACAGTATATCACACCTTCATCGCCTTGGGGCATGGGGCAGGTCAAGGCAGGATTAGCAGCTGGTAACAGGTAATGCATCTTTTCACCAGAAAAGGTCAATTTAATCAAAAATGCTCATTCAGTGCCCTAGAAATCTGGTTGAGAACTTAAACAAGGATTTTGGTAGCTAGATTGCCTATTTTTAACATTTTACAGTGTTTCAAACTTGATTTCCTGGAGGCTTAGATAAAGATACCAGGTATCTTGGCTCCGGTACAGGTTTTTTGGCACTTGAGTTGATATGGGAATTTTGTGTTGTGCTTTCCTTATTTTGTATATTGTTAAATTACACCTTTTGAGGTACTCTCATCATTAGTGTCATTTTCTCTCAAATTCTTACAAATGTTATTTTGAAGCACTTCAGATACTTTTGTTTTAATTACATATAATGGTAACTACAATTATTAAAAAAGGCATACCCTTGCAAACCTGGCAAGCTCTTAAAAATCCTGAAAATCCTTAGAAAAGCAAGAAGACAATAAATAAAAATAGCATCTGGGATAAATGTCAACCAATTTTGAAAACATCATTTTGGTTCACTACATAAAAGTAAGCATTTTCATTGAGTCTGACGGCTAAAGGAAAATAATTCCATTGATAAAGCTCTTTTAGATTGCTGAGGGCAGAACCATCTAGTTTTTGGTAAATCTTCAGAACAGCCAATGAAAGCAGGGTCACGAGAAAAAGGAAGTAATCACTTCCATAATATAGAGAGTGCTGAGTTCACGTACTAGCAGTTCCCTGGATGTTAATTACAGAATCTTGAAGTCTATTCAGTATTAAATAAAGAATCAATTCAATGACCTGCGAACAGATGAAATATGAAAAGGCTTCTTAGTCTGCCTTTGTACCCTGATGGAGGCACTTTCAATCAGTGGAAACCAGTACATTCATTTACTTATTAGAAAGTTATTCAAAAAGAACTCCACTATGAACTGCCTATAGAACAAACTAATCTGATGTCTTTCTAGGAAAGGTGAACCTCTAATGTAAGAAATTTACATAATAAAAAAATTTTTGCTGACGTATTGATACACACTGCTGCTATATGACTACTAACAGACAGTAAGGATTAAAAAAAATCACAAGATTTTGTTGTTGATGCAACCTGCCTTATGTCAGTTTGGTGAAAGGAAGGGGGGTGTATGGGTATGTATAAAATAGAATAGAATCATAGAATATCCGCTGTTGGAATGGAATCACATGCATCAAATCCAAATCTGGAAGACAGATTAAACAAATACAACAAAATCAAAATAAAAAGAATAGAAACAGAAGTATGATTAGGAATAGCTGCTCTTAATGGCTAAAATAAAATATGTTCTGAAAATTAAATTATTTTGCTTGATATTTACTGATATGGACTGAGTACACTAGTTCAAAATTTATCCTTTGAGAGCAAAGAGTTTTCAGTCTTCTTTCCTCTTTTCTTTTTCCTTCCTCATCTAGTATTTCTTAACTGTTTAGCTTGTGTAAATTCAGAATAAATGCTTGTCATTTCTCTGTCTTGAAAGGCTGCATTTTAATAGGAGATTTTTGAGGTATGCAGGGTTAATGAATGTTATTTTGTACAGAGTCATGAAAGGATGGAACTGATGTAAAGTCATTCTCTAATTGGCTAAGAGTTGCATTTATTCTCAAATGGAAATGTACTGCTAGCATTTTCTAAGCAAATTATCGCTGAGCAAACTACTGGGAAATGTTTGTGGGAATCTATCTTCAGTGTAGTGTTTACCAAGAGCTCCCTGGGAATTTACAGCAGATTGCTGGTGGTCAGGGTGAGCTTCATAGTACTGCTCTGGTCCTTTAGCCTTGCTGAGTACTGCGGTGAGAGCTGCATGGACGCTGCCTGTATACCAATTTTTCTGCTTGTCGTCATCCCTGCTTTCCACATTACATCTTTGTGTTGTCACTTCTGTTGTCATGAGGGACTGTTTGATTCAGGTTTCAAGAAGAGGGTGAGATTTTTGTTTTTAAATGCGTGGCACCCTTCCAAATGAAAGGTTCTATGTTATAAGAGATTATTACATATCTAGGCCATTGTAGCATAAATCATAGTACTACATTGACATGTACATGTATTTATACAACTGTATTCCAGTCCTGATCCCCAAACCAGGTCAGTCCAACCTCAGACTTAGTGGCTGAATATTTCATTTATCTGCTAAAGAAAACATCAGTGGTTATCTGAGGGAAGTTGAGAAATAGTGAATATGTATACTCTCTGTACAGCAGAATGAAAAGGTAACCATTTTCATATATACGAGTGACTTAGGCTAACATTACTGTTATTAATTCAAAAGACTCTTTAAAACTATATTTCTATTTTTAAAACTATATAATTTCTATTTTAAATATATGTATGTACAATATTCCTTAATACTGCACTTGTAACATAAAAAACCTCACACACATACACACACAAACACACACACAAAAAAAAAAATCTGGCTGAACAGCACATTTATAGTGCTTTGGGGGTCATTCATGCTTTGCTTCCATGCTTTCTTGGTGATGTTTGTTTTGAGTTATTATTTGACTGACAGAACTTGCACTGATCTAAATAATCTAGATACTTTCTCAACACAGAAGAGCTTACGTACCTTTTAATTGCCTGTAATATATTCCAATTTTGGTGTGCATTTGCAACTATGACATCTGGTTCTTTGCCAGACTTTTTGGGTGGCATTGCTCTACACTTAATTTTCAAAGTGTTGAGTGATACGGTCATGGAAAATGCTTCTTCTTTTTTTTCCCCTTAAAAAAGGCAATCATATCGGAGATGTTAAAATTTATGCTAAGTCTATTCAGTGAAACATAAATAGTCGTCACTTGGAGAACTTGCTGTGCAAGGCATGATCCTGCAATATGCTCTTGCAAGAAAGTCTCAGCACCCTCAGTGCTCACTGAGCTGCCTGATGCTCAGCACCTTGTAGGATCTGGCCTCAGAAAAGGAGCATGAAAGGACCCAATGCAAACTGACAAACATTCAGCTGTTCCTTGTACAACTTTTCTTCTCTCTCAAAAGTAACAGTTCAAACAAAGGATTAATTTAGAAAGAAAAAAAATAATTAAAATTGAAAGAAAATGAGCAAGGATGATGCGTGAAAAAGAATGTTAATAAGAGCATTTGAAGAGGCAAAGAAATTAGAGAGATGAAAAACCTGATTTTTCTTTTAAATAACATTAGGAAGGTTGTAGATGTTGTTTAATAATGTCCTTGAATATTTTGCAAGTGGCACAACCACTTCATGAGATGCCAATTGCTGAAACACAGAGTTGTGATTTAAAGTGACAATGTCACCTTAGTTTTAGTCTGAGTGATGGATTTTGTTTTGAAATGGGTTATACCAAACCTAACATGAAGAGATGTGTTTGAATTTGTTTTAATTTCAATTAAAATCACTCCAGTTAAAAACACCACTCCCATAACTTTCTATTTTAATTTTATCTTCTAATGTGAATTCAGATGGGCAGTACAAGATCCAAACTTCTCATCCAGTCAGCCAAGACAGACAACCAAATTTCCCAACTTGTACAGATTAGCTTTGAACATTTCTTTCCTTTTTAACTGAATTTTTAAAATACAGGGGAAGCCTATCCTTAATAGCTTGCACCTGGTCTATGTGAAAACCTACTGTGAAATCCTGTGAGACTGACTGCTATCACTTTATTTTTATTTTTTTATTATGATAAAGTGTAAAAAAAGGCAAGGTGGTGGAAAAGGAAGCCCTAAGTCTTTATTTCATTGTTTTTTAAGTAGCAGATTGCATAGTAAATCAACTTAATTTATGTGCCTTGTTTATTCTTAAATTCTCCAGATTCATTAAAGCCCTGGAACTGCAACCATACAGCAGAAAATGACCTCTTTTCCTGGCTCTTTAATCCATTTTCAAGCTGCATACACCTCTCTGAATATGTGTTAAAGTAGTAGCCTCATTTGACAAGGAGATTTCATAAAGCTTTGAAGTGTATCATTAAAAGGGACACTGTCAATTTGAATTTTTTCAAGATGACCAATTTAACAAAGAAAATCTTTCTTAATGTTGGAGGGTTTTTTTAATTCCTAGAAAATGTCCACAAACTTTTTTGCTCTGTGAATGTTTAGCGGCATTATTTGGAAGACTGGGGAATATTCCTAGCATAGTCATAGTAATTAATCCTGACCACTTTCGTATTCACCCCCACACACGCATCTTTTTCTCTAGCAGGAGCCCAGCCCAGTGCATCCAGCCTGCCTGAGGCCTGTGAATCCTCTTAGCTTTATGTTAAAACTTTGGAACAGGACTACACTACAACATTGCTTTGTCCTGATCTGGGGCACTGTGCTTATTTTCCCTCTCTGCCTGCTGTTTGGCGAGGTTTTCAGCTCTGATCTTTGCAGCGTGTCTCCAGCAGCCCCCTGCCTGCGGAGCTGCTCTGCCAACCACCCTTCCTGTCATGGGTCCTTGACAGATGAGCTCTGCCAGATGTCACTGCCACGGTTCTGGATATTTCTGCTCACAGCTGTCCATCTTACAGCTCTGCTGGAAATTACTGTCAACCTACAGGGACGAGAGAGAGAAGCACGTGCCTGTATGTTAACCACCTCAATTGCATTGCCTGTTAATTGAAAGAGTTTTTGTCCTCATCTCCCAGCCAGTCTCTGGGATTGCAGTCTTGCAACGGAGGGGCAGAACAGGCACTGGGAAGCCATAGCGGCAAAAGCTGGGGCAGCTTTGTACTTCAATGCACATGAACCAGAGCACAAACTACCTGTGCTAAGTAAACAGGGAGAAAATTGAATGAAAAGGGGTCTTTTATCTTTTTCAGCTACACTGCATGACAAGCTTCTAGATGAGAAAATGGTATTCATTCTCCCAGTGTCTTTTTAAAATATATATGTTTTTCCCAGTAAATTTTTTTAAACTGAGAATATTTTATCCAAGCGATTAAAGTTACTTTTTACTTTTGCAAGTTGGGCACAGAATATTTAAACATCAGAGAGAGAAGGAAGCCAAGATATGATAATACCTGACAGTTTATGGGAATGTGTTTCAGATTACAAGCAAAGCATGTGCATGCACAGATGAATACAGCAGTGGTTTCTCTTCAACATTATGTAATGTTCTTTCATAAAAGAAAGAAGTGAAGGCTCCCGCTATTCTGTTCAAAGGAAAGACGTTTATATATTTTATATGGCACTCTTTATACTGCTGTGTTATGGTATGTAATATATTGAAAGTTCTCGGTCTGTGATAGACCCCCAAAGGGTATACATGTAGGTCTGGGAGATGAAAAAAAAATCAAAGATGTGATCTCTTGACAGAATTATATAACCTTCTCACACTGCCTCTGAACCTCATTGAATCCTCGAGGTGACAGAAAACTGGCAAGCTAAGTAGAAGCAGCTGCTTGCGATGGCATGCCTAAGATATATGAATCTATTCAGTGTGATCAATGGCTGAATGCTCAACAGCCCAACTCATTGATCACCACGATGACCCCAGTTCCTGCTAAGTCCATCAGGTTGCTGTGAAGGCTTAAGGAAGGAGGGAGTGGAGGGTGGAAAGCAGGACATAAGAAGCAAAGAGAGGAGACAGATAGAGGCACGAGCCCTCCTCATAAAAGCTAGTCAGGAAATTGCAAGGCTCATTACTATGTGTGCGGTACTTGATTGCACTGAAGTTTTGCTTTAAGGTGCATACCTGAATAAGTGCAGCAAAATTTTCCTCTGTGCACATTCTGAATTGCCATGGAAGCCTGCCTTCTATGGAATTTCCACCAGGGGTGAGGGGCTGGTGTTCTTCATGCTCCTTTGGCAGTCCCAGCCATAACACACATGTGCGTGCATGTGCACATTAACCTTACTTTTTATACTGTTTCCGCAAATGTTCTTTAAAATATTGCATGTAATAAACAAAACATGAACCTACAGCATATGCCAAGTTTTGCCAAAGAAAGCAACAAGGACAGAGTGCAAGCAGAGTGTTTATTATATGAACATGTAAAAAGGGCACAAGTGAGTTTTATTAAATGTCTTCTCATAGGCAAAAACAATTAAACAATTGAATTGTTTTACAAAAGGAACTATTCTAGTGCAGTTGCATCATGAAAGGTGACTATGAAAATGGCATAACGAGTTTCCACGTGCTTTGAGTCTCGGAGGATTTAACTAATTTTCTCTGTTCACTAATAAAAACATATTTTAAAGTTCACATCAGCTGCAAAAGGCCAAACTGGGTTCCTTTTATGTCATGCATCCTGCTATTACTATAGATGTTCCCAGTTAAATCTTAGCAGTTTTTCTGATGCCTTTCATTGGGATAGTTCAGTTTTAGTATAAAACAATTTAAACGTACTGAGGCTGCATAAATATCATTGTTGATACAGTAAGTAATGCCAAAAAAGAATTCAGTTCACTCCATCAGAAGTGGGAATAAAAACACTTTTTCCACTAAAGTAATCATACATGAATGTGAATATACACAAGGGGCCTGATCCAGAAGTGAAAGTCTCTCCCAATAACTTAGAAACTGGATGTAGTCCAAAGAGCAGATCTGTTGAACAGAAACAGTACATTTCATATTGGCAGTTTTGAGCACAGAAATGCCCTGCAAAGGCAAATGTCTTGGAGGCTGTTGTTTAATGTAAGGCTCGACTTGTTTCACAGTGCTCTATTCTGAAGGAAAAATAGGCTCTCATATACAAGTTGTTTAGCTTTACATCATTAAAAAATTGTATGAATTTGAGCTACTTGCCATCAGTATGCATGATGCACTGATTATGAGGCTTGCGCTTAGAGCCAAAGCCAAAGCAGAAGAGATTAATTTCCGTTTTTACCAGGAGAAAGCCACATCACTATTTGTTATAGTATTCTGATTAATGCATTAATATTTTTTTTTTCATTTTCACCAAATTTCCTTTCATTATATAGCAGTCAGACTATAAATATAACCATTAGTAAGATACAATTTCCAAGTACATAAAATCAGAGGAAGAGGTGCTTTCTTTTGCCCTGGTGCAAATAGGGAGTACTTCTAGTAGTACCATTGAGATTACAGCATTGTAACAGGGAGATCAAATTGAATTATTAATCTTCCTTCCTACCATATCTCCATATCCTCATCTCCAGGTCCAAATATTCTTTGCTTTTTTATCGCTTCTAAGTTAACAAAGATGCACTGTGGTAGTGATAACTCTTGGATAACACTGTCATGAAAATTACTGAATTAACTGGTTGAATTACAGTTCCTTATTTCATTATATGACTGGAATATTGAGCCATCTCATTTTTGTTTCTCAGTGTAAAACACCTAATAATCATCATAGCAAATTATTTCACTTTGACAGATGTAGTGTTGAGGTTTGAATGAAAGGAAATAGTAAACCTAAAAAAATTATTTGCAAAGATAAAGGAACTATTCAGTTTGTTCACCTTTACCTCTGATGAGTGCAACCATTTGCACCTGCATAAAGTGTGACTTGTAACCCCAAATTTATTTATATAACACATACTACTAATATGGTATTTTATGATTGAGTTTTTGACCTCAATATGGCCGTGTCAAATTCTGCAGTTGTCTCAGATGTTCTTTGTGAGACTTCACTGAATCCTCCAGTAAAAATACTGCATCGGGAGATAATTTTTTTGAAAATTTCCCAGGATTGGTCTTGTATACCCCACCAATTCCAGATGAGTCTTTTCTGTTATTAGCTGTTCTTGTTAGCAGGACTACTTTCCACTACACTTCTGGCCTGGGTAAAGCTTTATCTTACTGTTGCTGGGGTCTTCTGTTATGGATTCCCACTACACCTCTTCACTCAGTCCTGTATCTTAAAGAGAAATTTCCTCATATTTATCTTAAGGCAGAAGAAATATCATGCATGTCATTTTGCTTGACAGTCACAACACTTGCATGAAAGTCTTTGCAATTGCATTTCCTGCAGCAGAGTGGGAGTGCAGTCAGTAGGCCCAGAGGAACTTCTAGGCACACACAGCTGAGAAATTCCTGCTGTTCACTTCTGTCTTGCCTGTAGGCATTTTTTAACAGTTTTCAGTTCAAGTGCACTTTTACCTCTTGTTTATTTTTAATTTGTCTAACAACATAATATTACCTTCAGGGAGTATTAGTGCTACAGTAAGAGCATACATAAATTCTGTATATACATATATGCATGTATGCATGTGTGTGTTTATTACAAAAAAGGAGCAGTGCCTCCATAGTAGTTCCACTCTCCAGCTTAGTTAAGATGTAAAAAAAAATAGTAATAAATAAGATGATTGCTTGCCTAAATGAAGGAAATAAGGTCTGTATTGATCAGACTTTATAGAAAGGTTCTTCAGACTTGAGTGCTGGGTTCCATCTCCTCTTCCTGAGGTGGGATGTTGAGGCTGCAAAGAATTGTCCCCCAAAAAGGTAAACCCAGGTAAATGCCCCTGTTGGTGAATCTGGAGGAGGATCTGAGATATACCCACAGCACAGCAGCTTGTGGAGAGTGTGCCTGCAGCAGGAGGGGTGCTGCCAAGCAGTGGGAGGATGCCAAGGGCAATCCTGGTGCCAGGTTCTCTGAAGTGTGTTTTGGAGCTTATAGAAAATATAGCTTGCTATCCTCAGAATGAGGGAAGAGGTCAGGTTAGCAAAGGAAATAGCTACTTGAAGAAGGACTGAAGAAGGAAGAAGGGGACAAACTATTAGTGAAAGATAAAGGAACCTCTGGTAAATGGTTTGAAAAAGTTTTACTTCTAATTATTACAAGTAAACACAAACAGGTAAAGTACTTCATAAAGTTTAAAGTACATTAAGAAATCAGCTTTATATATATGTTATTGACAATATTTTGGACTAGGTCTTTCATACAATTCTAGACAAAACTCAAAAGGTTGGGCAAATATGGTCCATAACCGGAATATATAACAAACATTTAATGTAATCCCAAAAGTACCAGCCTTAAATTTGGTTATATTTTGTAAATTCATAAAATGAACATATTAAACAGCAATGTGGAAAGAAGAACAAATACTAAATGTCCTTCCCCACATTTTCAGATCACTGCTGTTCTGTGCATGTTTCTTAGACAGTCTTTGAGCCTATGCAGAATATTTCCTCTCTTCTGTACTGCGGTAAAATCCCATGTGGTCCAAATACATCTCCTAATGACCAGGCACTGTTCTGGATGGGGGTTGCAATATCTTTTACAAATATCTCCAGTTTAAAAACTATTCAAACAAGGAATATATTGTTTGGCATAGACTCCCAGTTGTATATGGCATAGATAATTACAGCACTGTAAAATTATTGTTATTATAAAGACCATGCACCAGATTCCCAGCTGGTGGAAATCAGCATAGCTCTTCCCATGTTACATGAATCAACTTTTAAATGAATTTTCTAAGTGGAACAAGTTACTACAAACATTTTGTAATCTTCAGCTACGCATGGATATTGAATTTTTTAGGTATAAGTTGCTGGGTTTTTGTTTTTTTTTTCATTTCAATTTTAGTGCAGAATTACAAACTGAACTTTAAATGATCTTTGCATTCTCTATGGCATATTGTTTGGACACATTATTAAAACTTACATAGTTATATATAAAGCTTATGTGATATATACAGTGCTGCAAGGAAATATCTATTTTAAACTCCTGGGACCAGTCCAGCAAACACAATTTTTATGTGTACGATTAGACCCACTGATTTCAGAGGGATTTTGAGTACATCTCCATAAATACTGATGGGAAAAGAGCACTGGAGATTCTGTAACCTGTAGTTTCTCTTTCAGAACAACCCTCAAAATATAGAAGCTTTGCTGATGGATTAGGAAACAGTATTGTCACAGGAGGACCCAAAGGAGGCTGTGGGGATGCTCAGAGGGCTGGAGCACCTCTCCTAAGGAACACAGGCTGAGGGAATTCAGTCTGGAGAAAGGAAGGCTCTGGGGAGATCTCACTGCAGCCTTCTAGTGCTTAAAGGAGCCTGCAGGAAAGATGGGGAGGGACTAGATTAGGGAGTGTAGTGACAGGACACAGGCAATGGTTTTAAACTAAAATGGGATAGGTTGAGATAAGGTATAAGGAACTAATTCTTCACTGTGAGGATGGTGAGAGAAAGTGCCCGGAGTAGCTGTGGATGTTTCATCCTTGGAAGCGTTCAAGATCAGACTGGATGGGGCTTTGACAACCCAGTCTAATAGGAGGTGTCCCTCCTATGGGTTGGAACTAGATGATCTTTAGGATCATTCAATGATTCTTTTATTCTATGATTGTATGATTCTTTGATTCTGAGATTCTGTGATTCTATGACGTGCCCACAAATATTAGGTTTCAGCACCCTCATTGGAGAAGTCTCCCTATAAACTCAGAAAACATGCCGTGTAACGTGAGCTTTCATGTTACATGTCACCAGATCTCCTGTTGTATGAAAAGTACACTGGGTACAGTTTTTGAGGTATATTTTCATAACAAGGCAAAGTTTTTATATTCTTTTGTATCTCGAGCTATGAAGCCTCTAGAAAATCTGCTATGTCTCACAAGGATGTTCACTGTAGGGAGTGACTTTATATTGCATGGTCAGGGAGACTGATCATACTTCATTATCACTGACAAGATGTAGCATGGTTCTGACTCTGACTGACTCCATTATGTCTCTCTTGGACAGCAGTGGCCCAAGCCAATGCTTTACCTCCCCAGTAGTAATCCAAGACCTTATTTGAAGATGAGCTGTGATAGTTTATTACTTGCAAGCAGATGAACATCTATGAAAAGTGCAAGTAGAATCAAAAAGCAGTGTAGAATATTTTCTCTGACGTAAAAAAAGCAAAATGAACTAATATTCTTTTTAAAGGCAGTCTTCAAAATGTGCAGAATTATGTTTTAATGCCCTTTGTCTATCATTCTTTCCTATATGTCTGACTGCAACCCAATCTAATTCAGTCCATCTAATGCATTTCTAATGTGTTTTTCATCATAGAAGCTAGGCACCATTACAAACTTATCTCTGCTCGCACTTTACCTTGATGATGACATGTTTTAAAACAAGATGATATTCTATGTCAGAAATATCAAGATTTCCCATAAACTGAACTCAGTCACCCCCCGGTACTTTTAGCTTCCTGACTCTTCTTACTGTCTGCATTTCAATATGTAGTCCCCAGTATCTACTCATCACTCCTAATTACTTTTCTTTTTTAGCCTGTGTTCCTGGTTTCTGGGCACAGAAGTTTACAGAACTATGATGTAGTCTGACAAAGCATTTAATCAGGACTAGGTAATTAAACAGAAAGGTTTTCAGGGCAGGGTGGAATACAGGAGGAACCATATTGTCTGCCCAATTACTATGTTTCCTGTTCTCAGACCTGACACAGTTCCTGCAGGGACCAAAAGACCTGCCCTTAGTTTGCTGGGAAGCGTTACTGAACAAGTAGCAGCCATGTGAAAAAGGGAGTGGTGGCAGAAAAACAACATAGTATCAGTGAAGTATGAAAGATTTAAGGTATACACACTTGTCATCTACTAAAGCCTTTGTCATCAGGGTGCAAACCTCTAGAAATATTTGTGGGTATGGGTGATGGGCAGGGGAAACCTACCCATTAATTCCTAAGAAGTGTTATCAGATGCATCAGGGTTTGGCTGTAAATTTGACTACACTGCTGTGGTGCACAGAGAAATGAGTGAAGAAATATCTGATTAAAGTGTATATCGCTGCTGAGGCAACTGAATGTTGCCATAGCAATTGAGATGAAATGTGCAAAGAAGTGAGATAATTAAATCTAACCCCTTTAGTAGTTTTGATAGTCAATGCACTGCCAATAGGAAAAGTTATCTACAGTGTTAAAGATAAAACATATTCCTCGTGGAAGTATTCCTTGCTGGTATTTTGTTGATCTCTTTCTAAATACATTGCTTCAGGTAGCTAATTTGAATGCTCTCTTTAATAATCGAATACAGCTTTGACCTTGGTATGTAACGGCCTAGAACCTCTGCTGACTTCTTGTATCATGGGAACTGTCTACACAAAGTAACCAGAATGTTTTCATTCCCTTCCCACTGCTTGCAGTACAGTAAAGCCAGGGCTGTCACGTCAGGACTTACAGTTCAATAACATCTAGAACGTGCTGCCCTCTTCAGGAGCCTGCAATGAAAAATAGAAAATTTTGTTTATTGATTCTGCAACTGCAGTGAGCAAGCAGGAACTACAGAACTGAATGAGGTTTTCTGACACTTCTAATGCCACTGCCAGAGACACGGAAAGTAGTTGCAACATTAATAGACAAATTAGATTTGAAAAAAAGCAAATCAAAAACTTGTTAGCGGTTCTCAAACCAGATTTGAGATTCGGGTGCTCATGCTCACATCCACTCTGGTTGTTTTTTTTTTTTTTTGAATCAGTGAAAGCCAAAGCTAGGAGAAGCCTTGACTCACTTCTGAAATAATAATCCTCCTCTATACACAAGCAAATAACCTGTTATTAAAAATGACTTATGTCTAAAAAGAACTCATACATTAGCTGTCATACTAAACTTATTTTATTTTCAGCTGCTCTGCTCCTGTGAATCCATGTAAGGATTTAAGCCATGATTTAGCAGAACATTAAGGCATGTACTTAACATTAGTCAAAAGCTGCAAAGACCGTAGTGTGAAAGTCCTGACCAACTTGTCTGTCTCGAGGTTGCATGATGTGGCTGATATGTCAGGGATGGGCCCATAGTTTTCAGTCCGTGGCTTACAGTGTTGTAACTCACACTGTGGAATCTTAAGCATTAAAGATTAGATCTAGAAGCAAAATCCACCCTTCCACAAATATAATTCCTTTTGAGGTCAAGGAGAACTTTTGTTCATTTATGAAATGGTGACATGTTATTGGTTTACAAATAGCTTTGAAAAAAATGATTATGGCTTTGGGGCAGGGGACTTGCAAGCCATGCAGAGGAAAGTCAAAGGATTACTTCACTGCAATGAATGGATTTTTTCTGTAACAATCCTGAACAGGCAGGATATTGATGGTCACCTCCCGCAGATGAGGTGCCTGCAAACCAAGAGGCTGAAGAGTGGGATTTGGGGACACAGAAGCTTTGGGGAAGGGCTCAGCTGAGAGGAATCTTCAGAAGGTTTGCTTACGTGCAGTACTGCTCCTTTGGCTGAGGGAGACCCTGTTTTCCTGAGTCTCAGAAAAAAAGCAAGGGAGATATTTTCTGCTATGTCTCACATGAGGCACCATACCAAAGATATGGCCCACAAAGAACAGAGCAAAAGTGGCTCTAAGCCATCTCCATAGCTGCTCAGACTCAGGGCTGGATACAGGCCAATGAATCTCCGTGCAAATTAGAGCAGCCCGCGGGGACTCTTCTGATTTACATTAGCTTTATCCAGACTCCCTGTATCTTGTGCTGTGCTGCAGCCTAGATTGGGCCTGGATTTCTGCAGCACTGAGCACTGTGGAAACCCCCTTTTTGCCCAAGGAAAACCCCTTGAAGGTAGCACCTGTCTGGGGAATTCCTCTCTGTCTGGACACTCCCTTACCTATCAACAGTGACATTTAACCCAGCAGTGTGTGCGGTCATGTTGAGAGCCCAGAATCAGTATGACATTTAGTTCAGTTTGTAGCTTTCTTCTCTAAAGGAAATAGCACTACCTAGATGACAATAGTTTTTCGAAGTGGTTTGTGACTGTATCTCTTGGTTATAGTAACATTTTCTAAGCATAATTTTAAATTGAATCCCTTAATTCTCTCCCTTGCATATTTACTTTGGATTTAATTTTCTCAAAGAATGAAACTAGTGAAGAATTAAAAGTGGGTTATAATTATTTTTCTTCCTTTGGCATAAAACTCCTTATTTTACCTCTGAAAAACATGTACAAGTCAAATCCTATACCCTACCTGGCCATTTCAGTGGGAGTAATGTTGTATTTTGTGTGAGAAATTAAAGCAAATTTTAGTCTATTGTCCTGATAACTTTTTATTCTTGAACTGTACAACTGGGACATGTAGCACAAGGTTTTATAGAAAACTCAAAATCCTCTCTGTGCAGATACTGAGGGAAAATGATCACTCTGCTCAGCTTTTAGTTAAAGGAGCTGGTGGCAGCGGTTCCTTTCTGTCTAAAGAGAACAGAATCGCTGCTTTGTCAGGTGTAAGTGACTGAAAGGGAGAATGGAACAGAAGAAAGAACAGAGTTGACTAGTATCTTCTCTTTCATTCCCAAGCCCAGTGAAGGCATGCTGATGAGGTGTATGATGTACTTCATACTCAGCCTAAACATTGCAAACTTAGAGCTCACTAGCACTATTTCTCTACATCAAAATGTAACTGTTGACTAATTATTTTAATAGCCATGAAAATATTAAAAATACACATATATGCAAAGTTTTTTATGAATGAAGAAGAAAATCTTTAACGTATTGCTGAAAATTGTCTCCTTGTACCTTGACCCTTTAAGCACATGTTTTCCCTTGTTTTCTCTGACTCCATAGAAGAGTGACAGCCAGCCCATGGTTTTATTTTCAAAAGCACAATCACTGGTTGGATGCCAAGGTCCTGTGTCCATATTTTATGAACACTGTACAGATAAATTCCAGCTGGCATGCAGTTCTACATACAGATACACATCATAGCTCGAGTTTTTTTTCTAATCTGGTACCTGCTAACTACATGTAATATATATATTCAAAACTACATTAAACTATTGATCTATGATTTGAGCACATATTTTCTTTTTTTTTTTTTTTTTTTGTTTTGATACTGATGCATTGGTTGGCAGCTAGAATCCCTGCAGACGAGAGTATGATAACTAATAATAATTTCTTTGCTTTCTAGGGCCTTTATGGCAGAATGATGAATTCTATCTTTCCCAGAATGGTAAGCAGAAAACTATTTCTGTTTCTGATAACGAAGTATATAAGGTAAATTATTTTAATAAAAGATTACCAAATTGCTTGAGAAATAACTGTACTGTATAATTTCATAATTATACAGCTTATACAACTGAAAATATTTGAATATTCAAATCCTGTAAGCTACCTTGAACAGATTTGCCGAACATTATACTAATTCTTCAAAAGAAAATAAGTCAGGATTTAGCATATGTGTCAGAAATGCTACTGACCTCAGGATGATCAACTTTTAATTTTTCTGCAAAATTTCTTATATATATTCCCATACACCTAAAAACATTTTCATTCCATCAGGAGAGAACATAAATATCTCTTCTTTAGGTTGGAAAAGGGTGAGTTCCATAGTATGTGATGCTATTTGAATTGTATAGAACTGATCTTTATTTATGTTTCACTAGGGCTTTGCTCTATCTGTGAATTTAAAAATACATATTTTCCAAACAGAGTCATCATTTCTTCTGCATGCCATCATATTGTTAAAAAAAAAAAAAAGACTGTTTCCTTTGTCTGTCCTTTTTTTTTTTGATGGCTGGAAAGGCAATATTTATTTTACCCCTTGATCATTACGTCTTTACAATCAAATAAAAAGAAAAATTCATCATACTGTACATGTAAAGGTCATCCTAAAATAACATGTCTGAGCAAACTATACTGAATCCTATGAGTATGTTCCTAAGGAGAAATGTTTTTCAACAGGTCTTGGGCATTCACTTTGTAAAAAAAATATTTCTTTCCCACTACACAAAAGTGTGGCCTGAAATCAGCATAAAACCATCATGAAGTGAAACTACTGTTAAAATGGAAAGAAATATTACTCAAAAAATATCCCATCGGAGCACAAATTCCAACTTGAAATGTGACTGCTTCTTAGTGTTACACTTGAAAGATCTTCCATCTAATCCCAAAAGGAACTCAAGACCCTTTAAAAAAAGAGATTATTCACATACCTTAACATGTAAGAGCATAACACAGTGATAGATTTAAAATATGTGGGAATGATTTTTTGTTGTCTTTGATATAAACAGTACCAAAGTTGGCAGTGTTCAAGAAAACCAATAGCAAAACACAAGTTTTATGATGAATGATAACATGATTTCCAATGAACAAGGCAGGTTCGTTGTTCTTGGAAACTTTTTTTTATAGGAAAGTAAAACCCACAGGTGAAGCTGTTTTGAAACACTTGTTTTTGACCTACAGATCTAGCCCTCTGATAACAATGAGTTCTCCTTTGGCAATGCCTGTGATGTATTTTTACCTGACTGCTAACCGTGGGTATTTCAGAGGGATCAGGACTGAGGATCCTTTTGGGGTGTGACTGTGATTAAAAAGAAGGAAAAGTCATGTTGAACTAAGGGGGAAAAGAAAAGAACAAGTTGCAAAATTGCATGAGAACTACATTTAACCTCCTTCATCCACAAACATAAAAATGTTAAAGAAGATCTCAAGAGTTATCTTTAATCAAAAAAAAAAAAAAAAAACCCCAAAAAACCCAACCCCTAACTGTGTGACAGTTAAGTATGCTTGAGATTAAACCATCAAAGGGTCTGTCTCTTTTGTGTATATTTGCCTATTAGCAGTAGGTGCTTGGCACAAGGATTGCATGTAGGTTGCAGCCACAGACAGACACTTGCACTGCATACACCCTTTTCTGCAATGTTCATTTGGCAATAATATTGTCAAAGGTAAGTGTTTACCAGCAGCTTTAGTCTACTTAAAACCATTTTCGCCCGAGGCTGATCTTGTGAAGAAAGCTTGGGGGAAGGGCATAAAAGAGGCACTACATTTCATTTTTCATGAAAACAAATCTATTCAGCCAGTATCCTGATTTGAGGTAATTTATAACTGGAAATTTGCATGTTAAGTGAAGTTGTAATTATTTTTATTTTGAGACCAATTGTGTGTTTTACACTATAAGCAAAGATGATGGGACAAACTCTTGAACCTTAAGGGTTACTACAGCAAAAACAGTAATAGATTATTTTGGGGAGAATTAATTTTTATATGTATAACCATATACACCTCCATGAGGTTTCCCTGACTTGCCTGGAATATAGCATTACTCTTCTGAGTACGGATCTCCATTATGTAAATATTAACTCAAATGTAAATATATTTTCAAGTTGGGTGTCTTTTGCTTAAGGAATGGGAAATTGAGCTTCCTCCTACTTCTTCCTTTCAATATTGCAAGGCTTCTTAATCCTAAAAATAAGATAAATGTCACAGAAGAAAACAAATTGTTGAAAACAATTAATACCACTGTAAGAAAAAAACACTCTCCTCATTTCTAACTCTAGCTGTGTTTAACAAATAAAGATTAAATGCACATTACTGTGAACAGTCACAACTTCTAGATTTTAATCTAAGAAAGGACTTTTCTCTATATGTTAATAAATGATCTGTTACCTCAAATAATTCCTAAATACATAACATTTAGTGGTAGCATTTCATTAAATATAAAGCCATTTTATCATGAATTTTTAATTCTAAAACTGCTTTTGATATATAGAAAATCATGTCTTAGATAAACTAAGAACATAAAAGAACTTCTAATGTATGTAAAAGAACACAGCAGCTAAAAACTGGAGACAAAAAAAAATAGTTCTCACTTTCCTTTCAATTAAAACTCTGTGCAATTATTCTTTTAGATTGCAGATCTCTTTTGGGATTCTGGTTACACAGAACTTTTTGGTTCATTTCACAGGAATAATATTCATCTTAATTAGCAAAAACAATTGATGGGCTTTTCTCTTTTCTACAAGAGGGAGTTCACTCGGTGTACTGATTACGAGTAGTAGATTATCCTGATAAATGAAAAGTTCTTGTCTTTCTGAACAGCAGCTGAATATGTTATCTGTCTTCAGCCTTGTAGCTTCTTTGTTAGACATCACCTTGTTGAGACAGAATGACTTATTTAGTAAGTGGTTGACCCGATTTTTTGTCTGGCACCCTAACATTGCTGGGCATTATGCCAGACTGGATCTGCATCTATTTATGACTGCATTCAAGGTTCAACTATGCAAATTACAACTATTAGCTAAAAAAGCATAGCAGATTTGTTTTTTAAATATTTCCATAGCTCACAAGGTCAAAGCATTTGTTTTCACAATTTTAAAATATAGTTTTGCAAGTAATGATTGGTAATGTTGGAAGAGATTGTCACCTTTTAACATTTTACTTAGACTGAATTAGAACATAAACATTTTTCCTCATGTACTACAAAATAATTGTGTGGAGCACAGGAAGAAGAGACATGAGCTAAAGTGAGCTAATATATATCATTTTATCCATTTGTAAATAGTTTAGCTGCACAGTAAAGAATAACAGTAGAATAAAAGGGAGCTGAATTATTAGACAGTCTTTGGAGAACATAGGCTTCCTCCAAAACCCGGCCCCAGTGGGTCTGACTGCAGAAAGCTGTACCCCAGAGACATCCCCTGCCTGCAGCACGGCCAGCTCCTCACTTCCTGCACAAATTCTGTTCCTAGTTATTTGGGCTGGTTTGCAATTCATTCTATCTGCATGATGTCCAATGTCAGGCCTGGTTTGGATCCTTTGATAATCGTATAGGCTGTCCTGGTCACTCTTGTCCTGCTGATTAGGTGTAGTTCTTCAAAGTATCAAGGAAAACACTTTCACAAAACTAGCAACCAAATGTAGTAAGAACAATGTCTACAGAAAATCTAAATGTTATTTGAACACATATCCACTTATAAATTATTATTTGTAAGCAGAATTTGAAAAGCAGTTGTACATACAGCACATCAATAGGCAGATCTAGCAAAGATATCTCTACCTTATCCTGATTTCCTAACTTAACAAAAGTATTAATAAAACTTACAAATGTATCAACAAACTTATCTAACAAAGATATACAGTTATAAAAAATCACAATTGTACTAACTCAACATTCAAAGATTCCTAGACAATATAACAAAAATAGGTAAAAGCTAAGATGTAATATGCAATATATAATATATAGAGATGTGTATAATGTCAACACAGAATATATATAGATATAGTAGATAGCGACCATTTCTTCACAGAGAAAGGGGAAGTAGATTTAGATAAGAGCAGGGCACAGTGTGCTTTCTAATACATATTTTCAGCATGCTTTGAATTAGGTCCATGTTGTGTGACAGAATCCAAGTGGAACACATGTTTCTTCATCAGGTGAGCTGACACAACACCAATGGCTGATTAATTTACCTACTGCAATACGAAATAATTAAGAAGGCTAAACCTATGGTGTTGAGTATTTATTTGTCTGTAACAAAGGATTGACCTTAAAAGAAAATTATAATGAAACAGTTAATAAGGCTCAGAGTTGTAAATATAAAAGCATTTCAGATTCTGTTGACTAAGAAAAACAGTTTGAGTGTTCAGTGGCTAAGTGCAGTTTTCATTTGTGAGATAATTTTTATTTATCATCTGAGTTTTGTAGGTTGAAGTAAAATAACGTGTCTCAGCAAAAGTAAAAGAATTGTAGGTGATATTATTGAATGTCTGAGTTCAGGATAAAGCGAATTAAGATAAACTAATTGGCCAAAGACTGATTTCTCTGTTTTAGTTATTATCCAGTCAGAGCAGAAGAAGGACTCATTGATCTTAGTGGGGTTTCTTCCCTTACTTAAGAACTGCAGAACTGAGACTGTAGGCCTTCGCTGAATCATCCGTAACAGTATTTCTCCATACTTCTCCTAATAAGGATTGAAAGAGGCTGCCCACAAAGTAGAGAAAATATATTAAAGTGGGATAAAAAATACAGGTTGGATTGGGAATATGGAGATTTTCCATCAAATTCATAGAGCTTGCACAAAGAAGTAGATAATGAGCCTTATTAATACAATACAAAGCCCCAGAATTTATTCATGGTTTAAATTTCCACGCTTTAGCCAATCCCTTTTTTTAAGAGTCCCTTCTCCAAAGAAAGGCACAGAGCACTGTGTTACAGTAAACACCAGCAACTCTGCCCACAGTAAAATCTAAATAATACTTGAGAAACTAAATTCAAAACATTAGCAATAAAAATACTTAGCATGTATTTCTTTCCTGGGAGCCTACATGGAAATTGAATTCCACCGAGCTGCACTTACACGGCACAGAATTCAATTAAAAAAAAAAAAATCCGTCTGGATTCCACGCTGTGAAAAGCTCTTGCAAATTTATTTTAGGGACTTTGGGTGTGGAGCCTGGACATAGTTTTATTTTATTTTTAATGGAATCAGTCTTAATGTCTAAGGTTATTCTTTACTTGCCTCTGCTGCACAGTTTTCACATATAAGCCAACTGAGGACAACTCGTTATTAAAGAAGTCGGCAGGTGTCCTGTGCTCTGAAACATATTAAATAAAGAACTCAACGGGATCATGTTGACTGTAAGCTCCACAAAGGAATTAAATAATGAAGACAGAAGCTCTTCAACAACGACCATTTCTGAATTAGTAAAAATGCCTTGTCAGAAGGTGGAAAGTTCTCTTACAGATTTTTACTGGAATCTCTGTTGTGGTATTTCTGAAAACATGCAGTCAATAGTTTTTAGAGACATAAACTTTCTTGACCCAGGTCTTATGCAATAAAATGATCAGAATGACAGGAAGTGAGGAGACAAAATCTGCCCTTCTCCATGCAGCCTTATTGCTCAACAAAACAGCCACTGCAAAATGGCCTTGTTATCACTCTAAAGTTTGTTAAATTGTCTTACCCATGTCAATATTAATATAGAATAGCTGTGGGAAATACAAAGAAAAGAGTAGAAAAGGGTCCATTGTATATTTTTAGTTAATGTTTTTCTAATGGATCAAGCCTTCCAGCCATGGTAACCTTTAAAATACAGTCTCCCTTGAGATTTAAAGTATACTGGGATAAGGTAATTTTAAATCACATTAGCAAGATTCAAAAACAATAAATACCTTTTTGAACTTCCCATTGATTCTGAGTTGCTGCGTAATTGCAAAAGACAAATGTCTTTAGAGTGGGCCTTAATGCAAGAAATCACAAAATGTATTGGATGTTCACTTATTAAAAAATGTTGTCTTGCAGTAATTGTTTGAAGAAAATTGACAATTAAGAAATGTAACTAAGTCCCTTTTTGAACAAAAATAAAACTTGATTTAATTTTCTTTGGAAAAAAAGAAAAGTCAACTTCAATAGGTCTGAGCATCTCAGACTCAATTGGAAAATAAATTATGCTAAGTGCATCCAGACTCACCCAGCATCTAGAAGAAACTATGTTTATTATGAACCAAAGTCTTCCGACAGCTTACTATGACTTTGAAATAACTAATATGAAAAAAGTACTACAAACCCTTTGTTGACCAGGTGTTTTCCCTTTTTATCACTATGGTTTATTCCTATAATGACCATCCTGTGCTCTGTCATTAAAATTTGAGCTTTCCTTTCAGGCGCTCTGCCTTAGACATGTGGAATTCTCATCTGCAGTTTTTACTCCAAGATAATCACACAGGGCTCTGGGAGCAGCAACTTGCTGCAAACAGCTCCACGCTCTGGGAAGCAGCAAGTATGAATTTACAATTAAAAACTCCTTCTCCAAAACCTAACATCATTTTTAATATAAGACATAAGGTGACGAATTTCCTTATATTTGCAATTTCTATTATTGTTGATGAGATTTAACAGGCATAAGTGTTTGTAGGACCAAGTATATGGTCTTCGCTCAGTAAAAGTTTGCTCACACAGTTTGCCTGTGCATTTTCAGAAGTGGAGCTCCAGCTCCTGTTAAGTTGCAGGAGAAAAAGAAATGTGAGATTCCAAAGTTCTAACGCTATTCATCCCCACAAAAATGAATGAATGAATGAATGAATTAATAATAATAATAATAATAATAATAAAATCCATATGCATATTCTTTTTTTTTCAAGAAGGAAACAAACAATTCTCTAGTATTAATTCTTCCCTAGGCATAAGATAAACTTTACTTGAATTAGTTACTGTTTGCTAATCTCTTGTCAGCCTAATGCCTTTTTTATGCATAATTACTTGTTTAGCAGAAACATTTCTCAGATAGTTCAAATGAAACTGCAGAACTAGTCCAGTTATATGCACTTCAGCCTCAATGGATGATGAAACATTTTTCTTGTCCAATGTTTTTCAAACCTTCATCTTGCAATTGTCAGATCCCCCGGCACAGTGATGCTCATCCTTTCTTAAAATAAAATATGTTCACATCAGCCTGCCTGGGTCAGTGCTGCATCACGATGACCCACAGCAATACAAAAATACGTGTAATGGACCATGTGCTGTGCATGTCAAGGGTTGCAGTGCTAAAAGTGAAAGCAGATTTTGGAGCAATATGTAGACAGAGTTGCTTGTGGCTCAGTCTGTATGACAGTCTAATGCTATAATCCCAAGTCAAAGAAGGCAGTGGGGAACTTACTCTTGGAGATCTCGAGTGAAGCACAAATGGCATTCTCTAAGTGCACTGGAAGAGTGACTGACCAAATAAATTGAATGCATTCAATCTCTTTTAAGACATCTTATCCGTGTGTAGCATTTTGATCCTGTGCTTCAGTAAATGTATGATTAAACTTTTATTAAAAGGTAATGCTCCTGTTTTAATGATGGTTAATTATATGTAATTAAAATGAAAGGATTAATAATATTAAACATTTCTTCAGAGGTAAAGATAAATATAAATATATATATTGTAGTATGATTACATATGAATATATAATACTGAGCATATATTCCCCTCAATGCATTATGTAAAATAGGAAATGAATAATATAATACATAAAATAAAATTATACTCGGGGTATTATTTATATTAAAGGCCTGGTTCAGCACTTCTATGTTCATAAAATCTATTTGATTTTTTTGGGAGTGCAGTATGCAAAGAATCTTTGAGGTAACCTAAAAAATATATATATAAAAATGTCCCTACAGAAAATAAATCTTTTGTGGAGTCATACATTAAAATTTGGAAATACTTCATTTCCAGCTAAATCCAAAGCTGTGCATCTCTATGGGCCTAACTTCTATTGATTTTCAGAATCTTTGCATAAGTCCTTAAATACTCATACACAGGCTATTCCTCTTGCATGCCATTTGCTTATGTCCAACATATGTCATCTCATTTTGCCTCATTCACATAAAATTCTGCATTTAGTGATGTGGAACCACAATTTGATTTTTTCTTGTACATAAACTATGTTTTAAACTATGTCTTTCATTCCAGTTGTCATCTGTGTTCTTAGACAGAGAATCATAATATCAGTAAGGTTGGAAAGACCACTAAGATCATCCAGTCCAACCATCAACCCATGCCATTGACTGCTGTAAACCACATCACTCTGTAAGACATTGACCCTTTTCTCGAACACCTCCAGGGCAGTAACTCCACCACCTTCCTGGGCAGCCTGTTGCACTGTATCACCACTCTTTCTAGAAAGTTTTTCTAATATCCATCTTGAACCTCCCTGGTACAGCTTAAGGCTTATCATCCTATCACTAGTTACCTGGAAGAAGAGGCCAACCTCCATCTCACCACAGCCTCCTTTCAGGGAGCTGTAGAGAGTGAAATTCTGTATATCCATATCTAAATTGCAATGCATTCCCTCAAACTCTGTCCTGTAAAGTTTTGTATGTTAGCACAGTCTAATAAGCTGAGAAATACATTAGCTTTTTAAATAGATCTGTAAATTGTGTTATTTAAAATCAGAGAGATGTTTTGGTCTCTAAAAACTATAGGGAACTAGTATTTGTCTAAAAAGACCTTAAGACCCTCAGAAGAATTTTAAGGATTTTTATGAACCTCTGCATGCATTCTTTAGTTAGATTTTGGCGGAGTTTCAGTGTAACTCCAGTACAACTCAATCAGTTTACTTTATAATTAAAAAGAAGGAAATAGTAACAAAAAATACATAGTATATGGTACTCGTGTTTATAATAGAAACATCCATAAAGAAAGAAACATGTTCTAACTCTTCTCATTACCCCAAAGGGAATTGCATCTTTAATCACACAAAGCACAACGGCTTTCTAATTTTGTTTAAAGTGTTTCAGTACTTACAAAAACCAGATCAGGTTATTGTAAATCTAGAGCAAATTAGAATCATTGGCCTCTGCTCAGCTGTATTCAGGAATACTATGTAAATCATAAATTTAATGGCATACTAAGACACACATCTGTTTCTATTTTGTGGAAGTTAATAATCTAACTTCAGAGTATTTAAACATTACTTGCATTAACTGGAAAATTGTGAAAAACAGAGACTGTTATAAGTCATAATGTGTTGCTGCATTATGCAAAGGAAAATATAAAAGTTGCAGGCCTGTACCAACAGAATAATTTTCTGAGAGATATATGCCATTGTCCGTCTCATGACCTTGCATCTCCTCTGTTTACTTAGAAAAACATCACTTACACCAATAGAGCTGCATGGCTAAGTAGAATCTGCACCTGCACGCAGTAGATGTTAATATATATTTTTAGTAGCAAATGTCTTTCACAACAAGGAATAGATGATGCCTAAATTCTCCAAGACTACATAATGACCTGGTGACTTTTCTCATAGTTAGAATGCAAGTTATCCAACTAGGTAACCTGCAGATCAATAAGTCTATCAGTACTGATTTTAAGTATATTTTCATCATAAAACTGATAACAATTGATTGATTTCCAATAAATATTCATTTTGTAAAATTTACTTTGGGGTCTTGAGTGTGCAGTATCTCATAAGTTGCTTCGTACTAATATTCTTACTGAACAATTGTACTAATCTTGTACTAATCTTTTAGAAAATGCATTTGAACTCAGTTGCAAGGCAGAACAGAGTTGGCTGGATAGCTTTAGTGCTGTAATAAAAGATCTAATTGGTAAGGTTGACTATGGTAATGGATTGTAAGGTGATAAATTTTGACCAGTAACTTCCTCGGAAACTCAGAATTTCATTGCATTAAGTGGCAGAGTTAAAATATGCAGAATACTAAAGTAAATCTTTATTCATAAAAATAACAACGTCAAAAATGTAATTTCTTATGGAATTCTTTCTTTCCAAATAATCCGTTTATTTAAAGACACTGAATCTTTGGGAAGTCAGATGTCACTTCTGTGCTGTTTCGCTTGTGCTAAAATTACCTGCGGTAGTAGATACTTTGCATTAAAGCTTAGGGTGCATAAAGTTGAATGGGATTTATGTAAATAACTGTATGAATATGTATCTCACCTTTTACCAGTACTAATTTTAATAAGCTGTATTTGAGAGGGAATTATATTAATATATACAACTGATAGGGAATTTGCACATTCATTTTACTATCAACAAAAATTCTAAAGAAAGCAAATTAAACCAATGCATCCATAATAGAGAGGGGACAGGAAGAGAAAACAGAAAGGCAAAATTGGCCACCTAAATGGTACAGTGCAAATTTGTGGTTTATTCTTCAGTAAGAGTCAGTGGCTGCATATGCAGGAAGTTCTCCCTCTCCTGTGTAAATGCATGCAGAGCTCTTTGCTTTCCAAGCATGTGATAAGAGCTTAACTGATATATTAAATGCAGAACTGTGATTTACCTGATAAAATAAAAAATATCATACTTCGGTGATGATTATTCCACAGACAGCAGCCAGTGCTCATAGTGGGATAGAAAATAACATCTTAATTAATTATTGAATGTATTTCAATATTTATAATTGGCAGTCAATAGATGTTCCTCACAACAGGAGCATGGTAGTAATATCGTTCTTTGACTGCAGTGTGTTTAGGAAGGCGTAGCCATACCTTCAATCAGATTCAAATACTATTTGTCAAAAACATTGAGGTCTGTCAGAAGTAAATGATCATTTAATTAGAGAAAAAAGGGTGGAATATCTTTGATCCCTATGTTTTAGTGATATTAATTTCTGTGTGCAGCAGGTGTTTGTAGTGTATAACAAATCATTACTGAAATGGAGGCTTTTATAGGCAGTTTCAATGAAGGAAAAATGACTGTTCTTACAACTACAAGTTACACCTGGCAATGTAATGCAACCGTGACAAAATATGAATGAGAAGATGTAAGCCTGGAAACAAATCTGGGTCTCCCTCTCTGTTCTCTGCCTATGCCAGCCAAGATGGATTGCAAAGCAGTACTGATGTATGGAGTGGCTGTGGAGGGGGGAGACTGACTGTGCCGCTGTTCTGTCACTCCCTGACCAGTGATCCATGATGCATCTCTGGTATCTGCTCCAGAGGGAGCCAATCACGTAACTGTCAGCATCTCAATGGCAATCAGCACCAAGAGGAAAAAATAGATTCTTGTAAAAAACATAGAAAGGACCAAGTCCTTGGCTTAAACCACAAAACAAAATCAAAGCAAGTATAACCAATCAACTTCGGGTTATGAGCCCTTCCAGAAGCAGCATGGGAAATTGAGAAGCAGAACCAGATGACATGTACTTAAAGCATCATGACTACGGAACATTTTAAATAAAACTCAATAAAAACATCATCAACAACAAAAAAACATACACACAAAAGAACAACCAAAAATAACAAGAACAAAAAACAACAAAACCCCACACTTGTTCTTACAGAATAAAAGCTGGTGGCATACTGAAAAAACAATATATATGAACTAGAATGTGTAAGTTTGGAAGCAAATATGGTTCTCAAGCCCTGCCTTTTGATAAGGGAATTTGAAAGTTGCAATCATGAGGTGAGGAATACCCAGTGTGAGATTCTTTTATTTCATGATTGATCCTGAACACCCCGTTCTTTCCTGTTCATAACCTATTACCATATCTCTGAACTTGATGATTGTGATTATGGACCAGATTTTCATTAGGCATTGTATAGAATTCCGACAGCTAAACTATAAAGGAGAAACGTGGAAGGAATATAAGCCCTTAAGCTTAAAAATTTCTTCTCTTCAATGCTGCCTACTTGGGGAGGATATCCCTGTTCAGTAGGCATTTCCATGGCTTTTTGCTGAATATTCCTGCAGCTCTAATGCTCATTATGCCAAACACTGCTTCAGTCAAGACAAATCAAACTAAGAAGGTCTATGTCTATGTCACTGCTAAGACTGCCTGTAAAACAGAACTGAGCATCTAACGAACAGCTGGCACCCACCAACACAGTTATCCTGTCACAAATTCATCAGTAATCACCACTTTCCTTTCAAGGTGTACCTTTATTCTACAGCTGGCAGTAGGAGACTTGTCCTTTGTGAAATAGGATCAGTTCTCTCCTGCCAGAAGGGACTCACAGGCACCTCACTTTCCAGCTAACAAGTTCTCTAACCCACAGCTTGATCACAGATGGAGATATTCTCCACTTTTCCTGTTAAAACTGCATACCAGGCAGAAAGCAATTCAGGATTCACTGGGTCAGAAAGAGAGAGCACCCAAGAGAACATGAGTGTAGTTCCGTGGTCTGGGTAGTCAGTTGGAATGGGGAGGCCTGAGTTCTGGTTGATGGTCCAATAAGTTGATGTATTTTATGCCATAACTTCTTAAGAAAGTAAAACTAACCTTACACCAAGTATAGGCATTTAAATCTTATTGGGTTTGTAGTGCCCTGTAGATAAAGATGAGTATTTACCCAGGAAAATACAGGCCAGTCAGCCTCACCTCCATGCCTGCAAAGAACAATTTTTCTGGATGTCATCTTCAAGCAGGTAGAAGAAAATAAGCTTATCAGGAGCAGTCACCAAGGAGAAATCATGTTTGACAAATCCAGTAGCCTTCTATGATAGCTATGTTGGGTAAATGAGGGGAAAGTGGTGGATGTTGTGTACCTTGACTTCAGCAAGGCTTTTGACGCTGTCTCCCATAGCGTCCTTGTAGGTAAGCTTAGGCAGGGTGGTAGAGATGAGTGGACAGTGAGATGTATTGAGAACTGAATTACTGGCAGAGATCAGGGGGTTCTGATCAGTAGCGCCAATTCTAATTGGAGGACTGTAAATGGTGGTGTTCCATAGGGATTGGCACTGAGTCTACTCTTGTTCAATTTCTTCATCGATGACCTGGATGAAGGAATAGAATGTACCCTCAGCAAGTTTGCTGATGATACAAAGCTGGGAAGAGTGGCCGACACACCAGGTCTTGCTGCCCTTCAGCAAGACCTGGACAGGTAGGAGAGTTGGATGGAGAGGAATATTATGAGGTTCAAAAATGATAAATGGATACACCTGTGGAGGAAAAAACGTAGACATCAGTACAGGTTAGGGGCTGACCTGCTGGAAAGGAGCTCTGTGGAGAAGTACCTGGGTGTTCTGGTGGCCAACAGGTTGTCCATGAGTCAGCAGTGTGCCTTTGTGGCCAAGAAGACCAATGATATTCTGAGGTGCATTAAAAAGAACGTGGCTGACAGGTCAAGGGTGGTGATCCTCCCCCTCTACTCTGCTCTGGGGAGGCCACAACTGAAATACTGTGTCCAGTTCTGGGCTCTCCAGTTCAAGAAAGACAGGGAATGTCTAGAGGGAGTCCAGCAGAGGACCACAAAGATGATGAGGAGCCTGGAGCACCTACCTTATGAAGAAAGGCTGAGAGACCTGTGGCTGATCAGGCTCAAGAAAGGAGACAGAGAAGGGATCTTATTAATTTCTATAATTATCTAAAGAGTGAGTGTCAAGTGGATGGAGCTGGGCTCTTTTCTATGGGTGCCCAGTGACAAAATAAAGGGCAGTGCATACAAACTGGAAAACAGGAAGTTCCATCTGAACATGAGAAAAAACTTCTTTACTGTGAGGGTGACAGAGCACTGGAAGAGGCTGCCCAGAGAGGGTTCTCTTCTGGAGATATTCCAAATCCACCTGGATGCTTTCCTGTATGTAACCTACTGTAGGGAACTTGCCTTACAAGGGGTGTTGGACTCAGGAATCTCCAGAGGTCCCTTCCAACCCCTCCAATTCTACGACATCAATAACATGGATTTTAGTGATATACCTATGTTGATTATATTAGATTCTTGGGTGAGAACAGAAAAGCCTTCAAGGACTCATAATGGCAAATATGGTCTGTCTTTGAATTCTCCATACTTTGTTCATCGTTTTTGCATCACCTTTCATTTTGTGGCATGAGACTGACCAGCTGTACTAGGTAATATTCTAGTTAAAAGCACTCTGTAATGGATATAAGCTTTAGATCCACAACAGAAGATTCATAAAGTAAATCATAAGAGATAGAAGGGTTTGGCATAGACAGCTAGTTCTTCCTGCATCTGGTTTCAAATCTTCCTGCTGTTACATCAAGCAGTAGGGCAGCGAAGCAAGGAGAGGTGTGAGAACACACTGGGATCTCCACATGTTCCCCTCTGAGATGTGGGACACTCCTCTGGCTGCAAATTAGTGACTGAAAGAAATACAGAGATTCAGCAAAGTCACAACAAACTGTACACAAGAGGGAAGAGGAGAAGGAACTTCCTACCTGCCAGACAAAATTACATTTATTTTAAATAGAAAAATCTACTTAATTTCTTACAATTCTCCTGAGCCTTGCTTCTTTTCATAAGAAACACTATTTGCTGCCTAAATACAAAAATAATGCCTAGGCAGATATAGAAGTTGGATAAAAGGGAACCTAGAAAAGTGCAAGACTAGTTGGAGAATTAGGATCTCATTACACATCTCCTTCACCAAAAGCTCAGCACTGTAGTTCCTTTTCTGATATCATTGTTTCTGTTCCTGTACTGAGCTGTCTATATGAAAACAGGGAATTGTACTTGTCTTTTTATAAGCATGTTCTGCTACATGACTCCTAACAGCTCAATCTTGAAAACTCTTTGGCCTTTATACATGCCTGTAGAATTAAACTGTAAACTCTTGTCCACCAACATACACACACAAATTCTCAAAGCCTCTAGTAGCAAATGTACTTCTTCAACAACACAGAGCTCTATCGCTCCCCAACATTTACTTTTCATAGAGGGGAGAAACAACTGCAGTATCTTAGCATGAACATAAAAACATGCATCTGAATGTTAAAAATCTTACTGATGTCTTCTTATTTCTTAATGTGATACAAGAATCCTGTTTCAGCATACCTAGTTAATATGGTGTACACGTGCTTTTGTTTCATAGATGCATTTTCTGTGTACAAGTTTGCTTCTAATATTACTTAATTAAACCAAATTAAATTAATTTCTATCTAAGAAATAAGAAACAACAGCTTTGTTGAATAAAATGATCTTCATTTTCTTGAAGCTACTTAAATTAAAAACATGAGTTTCTACAGTTGGAAAAAAAGCATCCATGGTTAAAATGTTTGAAGCCCATCAATCTCTTTAACCACACAGCTAATGTGTTCCTTCTGTTTTCTTTGAATGAAATCACCATGAGTGGTTAGATGTTGATTTAACATAAAGCAAATGGAAATGGGTGTTTCCCTAGTCATGTGTAGAATTTATTTTAAAAAACAATTAGCAAGCGTTATGAGTAAGTCAATGATTTTGTCATTTCTTAAATAATGATATAGATTATAAGTCATTAAAATTGATTACTGAAGTAAACTATGTTTAATGCAAATTCATATTGTGTTTATTTGTTAGGAACAGCTGCAGAATTCTCTCACTTTATTGATGAATTTAATTTTTTTTCCCCAAGTGACACTTAAATCAATTACTTAGCTCAAAAGCCCAGTAATTGTAAAGATATATTTCCAAAGTTTTAAGACAATACATTACATATTTCCTATTATAGTTTATATCGTTTGCGCTTTGTTTGCATACATTTGTCTGGAAAAATAATTGGTATTTTTTTTCCGAAATGAAGCAAGCAAAAATTTGGCCTTCTCAGTTTTGAGCTGAAATGGTAACATCATATAATAGTTTGCTACCTTTACATGTACAAATTAAACCGCATCTTTACATCACACCACTTTTAGCTGATGCTACTGTACTATATATATGCAACCTCTTTCAAAAGTCTTTGCTAATGTTACATCTAATTATTTGTTCGTTGATATGTTATTCACACGAGTACGTACAGATAGGAGGAAATGTCAGCCGCTAGTATTTAAAGTTCAGTCATTTCATAAAACTTCAGTAATGTAAAAATAGGTTGCATAAAATCCATGCTAACCGTTTCTCGTGGAACAGCTGACTGTTTTGGTAATACAAAGAATATTTATCAAGATACTCAAACGTTTTAAAATCATTTTTTTTAAGGAGAGGCAGATGTAAGATGCAGTCGTAGGGTAAAAACTCCCACAAAACAACAGCAGCTAAACCCTCTGGGGAAGTCAACAGTATTATATGTGTAGACATCACAATTTGGCTACTGTTTGCCATAACTTTAATTTTTTTTCAGATACACCTTCTCCAAGCACATAGTTGACAGTGGCATCCCTTCCAGTTCTTACCATCCTATCGACAGTCCCTAGAAATGCTCACTGACGTACGGATCTTGTGCTTATTCAAAAAATTATGATGAATTTGCTTTTAGCTTTTCAAGGACACAATCCAGCAGGTTCACCAAAGTAATTTGATAGCAAAGCACGCAGAATATACAGCTTAAGCTGAAACATTACAAAATTTAATGTTAGTGAAAGGGGTAGGTAAAAATGTTATTGAGTAGTCTTACTAGGAGTATGACGTTGCTTGCAGTATTTCTAAGCTTGATATTTTGTGATGTAGCAGCAAAGCAAGCATTTAAGGGAAATCTACTTTCTGTATTTACTTGTGGGGTCTTGGAATTAAGTACATATTTTATAGGGATGCAGCAAAAGCAAACAGTGGGCAGTTTTAATGGTGAAAAGAGACTTGATTTGTTGCAACTCCTTTTAGTATCTTAATATTCAAATCTGGCACTAATTGTGGCTGAGTGAAAAACAAAGGATCAGATTTAAGGATGCTATGACTACATGTGTATAGAATTGTCCTGCTTTAAAGAAACAGCTGATTCATATGAAGTCAAATTAATTGCTTGAATAATGTTTTAGTTGCCAAAAGGATATACGCTTCTGCCAGGTATTCTTATATCCTAGTTTGGATTCAATGAGAATTAATGGAAACATGTTTTCTGAAGAAATGCTGAAAGGTGTCTGCTTACATTTTTACCAATTGTTTAAAACTCACTTTTACAACTCAGAGCTGCAAAATTCCCTTTCTGCACGCAGAAATAAATATGATTCCAGAAGTTTTTTGATGAAAATGGGGAAAATAAACTTCAGTTTATTCCTGCAGCTGAATCCGTGTAGGTGAATCCACTTCAGCAGATATTAACACAAGCCCCAGCTCTGCAGATGTTTTCAACCTTTGGGGAGGGTAAAAATGTCTTACAGAAACCAGTTGAGTTTTTTGCTCTAAATGGAAGAATTCCTCTCTCTTGCTTCCTCTCCAAGGAAAACTGCCAACCCCACATAATTCTTGTATTCTCGACTGTTTTCTGGCTAAGTCCTGATCTCATCAACTAAGGAAAAGGCTGTTAGCTCGGGGCAACCACTGTTTATCTGCAATTGCATTTATTTGACAAAAAGTAGGATGTGTTAATGATATATGTTGGATATATGGTAAAATAAGAGCCAATCGATATGGATCTCTTTACATCTCTGTGACTCCCTTTTTAAGGATGTCTCCATAAGAGACGCATCCAATCGTCTCAAGGAAAACGTTTCTAATAAAATACTTCCAAACGCCTTTATGATTGAATTCCAGTTGGAGCACAAGGGGTTCTTTAGGGTTCTGTAAAGATATCTATAAGGATATTTTCAGCAAGAAAGGGCATACAGCTATACTGGTGATGTACAGAGAACTTAAAAAAAATGTGTGGAAAAAATAGAAAACCTGCTCTTTCACTGCATTTTGCACTCGTGTAACCCATCTTTTTTACTTTTAGCTATACATAGCAGGTATAAAACTATCACACAGACACACGATCCTCCCATGCTGAGCTTGTTTCAAGGCAGCCTGCAGATTTAACCCAGCTGAAGCTGGCCTCTGGAAGATGCTCTCACAACACCTCCTTTGGTGCCAGGCAGCAGGGGCTGCTCCCCACTCCCCGGGGCTGTGGCTGGAGGAAGGCCAACGTGGTGTGTAGGGGCTTCCAGGGACTGATCAACAACATTACTGCCGTTGAAAATTTCCTGTAGTTTTGGAGAGCCCTGGGCCCATTCCGTGATTCTTACTACCTCCTGTGGCAAGGACTTAACAATCCAGTTTCCTTTAAATATGTCATGCTTCTCTTAGTACACGTTAGAATTTTCAGAACTGGAGCACTAATTGCATAGGTATGCAGTGGAGTCCAAATAATTAAGTTAAAAAATAAGCCGTTAGCATTAACAAAAGGTAACGACCCCGATTTCCTGGTGTGGTGTGGGCGTTTTAAGCTGAATTGTCAATGCGCTTTGGACCTAGAAGAGTTTAACAAGCCCTGGGTCTTGTGCCAGAGATCCTGTGGGCAGATGCAATTGAGAGGGTTTGTATTTCACTGCTGCAGCTAGAAAAGGGAGGGAATGGTTTAAACTAACTGAATAAATAACTGATGGGCTGATCAGGCCAGGTCTGTGCCGCTTTGATCTCCCGCTGTTCCCCTCCGGCCACCGCAGCAGCCCCAGCCCGGGAACCGCGCACGGGCGCTCCCAGCGGCCCCCGTCCCCCCGCGTCCTCCCCGCCAGGACGAGCCGTGCGGTGCTCAGCTGCTTCTCGTTGACCTTGAGAGCCGGGTCCCGTGCATGTGGCACAGCCCGAAAGATCGGAGCGGATCCTCACAATTTTGCATCAACACGGAGGGGAAAAAAAAAAAAAAATTAACAACAATCCCAAACCCTCCTTTTTAAGATGGGATTTGGAGAAGGAATGCAACAGCGCTGCCAACCTGCATTCTGCATCAGAGCAGAAGAACGAGCCAACTTAGCATCCTTTAAATCGCTTCCAAGTGTGTTGTTTACCCTGCCCTGACACGTTTTCCCCAACGCATCGCTTCGCCGCGCCGGCCCTGGCGACGGCTGCGCGAGGAGGGAGAGCCGGAGGAGATCTGGCGAAGGGAGAGCCGCGGGAGAGGAGAGGGGCTGGCGGAGCCGCTCGGCGGGCGGGAAGGAGTCGCCGGTTCCCTGCTCGGCCGCCCGCCCGCCAGCCCGGTGCGTTCGCCGTCGGCTGGGCAGAGCCGGGCTGCAGCAACCGGGCACGCCGTGCCGCACCTGGGCCCGGGCCGGGCCAGCCGCACAAGTTGGGCAGCGCGGCGCGCAGGGCACGGCCAAGGAGAAAGTGCGGCGGAGACGCCTGCCGGCCTGCGGCGCGCCGGCAGCCAGAGGGGCCTCGGGGAGGCGGCGGCGGGCGGCCGGCCCCGCTCTCAAGCAGCGGCGGGCCCCAGCAGCCGGGCGGCCACTCCGCGTCCCCGCGCTGGGCCGGGAGCGGCGGGCGCTGAGCGCTCGGCCTCGGAGGCGAGCGGCCGCCGGGCGGGTGCTGGCCTTAACCCCCGCGGCTGGGAGAAGGGAGGGGGGAGGGAAGGAAAACAAAAAGGAAGGAAAGGAGAGATTTTTGTCCTTCGCCGGTGCCGCTCTACGTGCTAATATGTTTATATGATTAGCTGAGCCCAGGGGTGGGGAGGCAGAGAGAGAGGGGAGGAGATTGGAGGGGGAGGAGGCTGGAGGTGACTCCAGTTCAGAGCCGCCGGAGAGTCTGTGTCAGGACTTGGCGATCCCCAGTCACACACGGAGAGGTGCATGAGCAAAAAGGAGGCTGCGATACGATTCATTGGGGTTTTTCTCCTGCTGTGTACGTACTGCGTTTTTCCCAGTACCGCGCGGTGCCCGCCCGCTCTCCGGCCGCCGGCGGGGCAGCAGGGCCAGGAGGACGGCGGGCAGCAGCGGCGGGGCCGCGCGAGGCCGGAGCCTCCCGGGGAGATGTGAATTAGGTCGCCGCGAACGCCAGAGAGACAGAGGAGGGGGGGGGGCTCGTCGCAAAATTTGTGAGTTGCTCCCCGCTACTCCCGCCGCCGGCATCGCCTCGGCTCCCTCCTCCCGATCGCTGCGCAGAAAGGACTCCAACCAAGGCTGGGCGCACCCGGCGCGCCGCACCTCGTCCCCTCCGCTCCTTTTGCCGTTTAATTGAATTTTTCCTTCGCCTGCCTGCGGGAGCCTGGCTGCATCGTACGTTTCGCGCGGAGCGGAGCGTCGAGAACCGCAGGAAAATGTTGACTTAGCCGCGGCGAAGCCTCCCGGCCGGCTGCGCGGAGGAGAAACCGCCGTGCGCGCAGCCCCAGACCGCCGCGCCGCAGCGCCCAGCGCCCGCCCGCCGCCCCGCGCCGCCGACGCCGCCCGGGGCTGACCCCGCGCCGCCGCCCGCTCGGCGGGGCCGCCGGTCCCGCTGGGGCCACAGAGCCCGGCCCGCCCTCGCCTTAGAGAGGTAAGCGTAGCCCCGCGCCGCGGCCCCTCTCTCCCGGCGCTCGCTCGCGGCTCTGCTCGGCGCTGGGCACGCGCTGCCCGCGGCCCCTCCGCCGGGGGAGGAACGCGCCCCTCGGCGAGGCCCGTTGCCCGCGGCGAGGCCCCGCACCGCCTCGCTCACCCCCGCGGGGGTTCTTCTCGCAACCCCCCCCGGCTTTGCGGAGGCCCCGCGCCCCCCCCCTTCTCCCCCGCCGAGCTGCGGGGCCCCCGGAGCAGAACAGGCCCCGGTGCGGCTCCCACGAGGGGAAAGTTGCGTCGGTGCTCGCTAAATGATTACCTGTTGCGGGTTTATTTGCGTGCAACTCGCCCAAGCGCCCTTACGTGCGGGGCGGAGAAAGGGGGGAGAAGAGGAATAAATCGCCCTTTGTCGGTTGTGGAGTGAGAACAACTTTTTTTTTTTTTTTTTTTTTGGCTATTTATTTTCACATATAGAAATCTGGGGCCATCTGGAGACAGAACGCAGAGCGTGTCAGGAGGCAGCACTGCTGTGTCTGCCTCTAAAAATACCACCGGGCTCTGTCGGCCGGGCCCGGGCGAGCGGCGGGGCCGGGGCAGCCGCGCTCAGGTGCTGCTCCGCCGCGCAGTGCCCCGGTGCGGGCCGGGTCGGGGGTGGGGGAAGAGGTGGCCGCGGGAGGAGCGCTCCGCTGCCCCCGGCCCCCACCGCCCCCTCCTTTTGTCGCCCGCCCCCGCCTCCTCCTTCCCCCCCCCCCCCCCCCCCTCTCCCCCCCCGCAAAGAGGTGCTATTTCTCATCGTTCTGCACAAATTGTTGGAATTAATGCGAGTGTGAATCCGTACCGTTTGAAGGGGGGTATTAGCATATCAAAGGGCTCTCGGCTCCGGCTCAATTGAGAAAACTTCAGTTCGTCTTCCATTTGCTTCCAAGCGGAGGCCCAAAGGGCAGCAGGGATTGAAAGGGGGCAAAATGGGGAGGTGGGTGTGGGTGATGTTTCTGAACTTCGGCTGTTTTGCAATTACGAGAGTGAAAACCAGGGTCCGTTTGCTGCAAGCGCTCAGACAATTCTATTCTATTGATTAATGGTTTGTTCCAAGAAAAGGAAAAGTGACCTTTAGTGACGGCTCCCGCTGCCTGCTGGGGGCTCCGGACCCGCACCGCGCGGGGGGATGTGCGGACAGACGGGGCCGTGTGGTGCGGGACCACTCGTGCGGAGCCCGTGAGCCGACCCGCCCGCTCCTCGTGGCCTCGTGCCGAGGGGTGCTGTGCGGAGTGCCTCGAGAAGTTCGGAGCACCACCGGCCTTAAGCTTCCATTTCCTTTCTGTTCTGGAAGGAAGAAGGAAAAAAAAAAAAAAGTGAAAATGAGCTTTTCTTGTAATCCCATTTAATCAGTTATAGTGAGTTTGCTGAGATAACTTCATTTGCAATTACTATTACCTCGTAAAATAGTTTGATAACAGATACGGCAAAGCGTTCTGGTGGCGGTGTGGAACGTGTGCCGCTGTTGTTGTACATGGCCAAACGTGTGCAGGTTTGGGCCGTTTGTGACTATTTCCATGTGTATGAAGGGGAGGCGGCCGGCCTGGCCTTTCATTATCTCTGCAAATCAATGCTCATAATCCACCAGCCCAAAAGCCAACCCAAATCCAGTTATCTGTCAGCGTGATGGGACCTCTTCCAGGGGCCAGATGCCTCTTAGGGACAGAGGGACTGCGCTGCTCAGTGTCTCTGGCAGGAGAAAACAGACAAACAAACAAAAAACACCAAAAAAAAAAAAAAAAGAACTTCCTATATCTTGGTTTCCTATTCCTCTACTCCTTCCTTCCATACCTTCCAGTTAATGGTACAGACATGGAAATAAAGGTTTTCTGTTTTCAGAAACGTGTTTTAAGTGTTTGGTAGGTAGCTTCCCCCAACCCCCCCCCTTTCTGGTGGGGGTGGTTCTCCATTGGATGATTGGGAGGGTGCTTTTATTTTTTATTGTTATTATTATTATTATTATTTTCTTTTCAAGCTCTGGAAGTGCTGTGCCTATAGAGCAGGATGTCCTCACTCGTGCTGCAGTCTCCTTTCATTTAACGAAGGAACCGAGTAGATATGGTATGCCTTATGAAACCCCCCGCAATTAAGTAATTCATATAGATTTCAGTTATTCTTAAATGAGCTTTTGGGCGTTTTGTAAACAGGCGTGTTTAGTGGTCCTAAAATTGCACATCATTACTTTCCGGTAATTTTCAGCAGTTTATTTATCTAGCGTCTTCAGCTGTCTGGAGCAGTACCTTTTGGTTGTACAAAAGGAACATATTGGTGTAATTGCCATTATCACACTTAAGTTGCTGTTAACTAGTCTGCTCGGGGTGCAGAGTGCTGGGAAGAAAGCGCATTATCCTTACAGCTATTAGGGATAATCTAAAAATCGTACTGAAGATGTTGTGCTTTGGTTTATGTGATGGCAACCCCAAATTTGACAAATCTCCCATGATTTGGCTGGGGGGGGGGGGGGGGGGGAGGGAGGGGGAAGTAGCAGAAAGAAGATTTTCAGCGTTCAGATGACAAAATTGGACCACTTAGAGAAAAATTAATGTGCTGCAGCAGCACTTCAGCTGCCATTTTCAATCACTGTAGGTTACTCTGTGTTGGCAACAGCAAAAAAGCGCAGACGACGTTCAGCTGGCTCAGGGCGCTGGTGGTTGGGGGAACCGGGATATGGGATCATGTGGAGAAACCAATTACTTCAGGTTTTGACTTGAGAATTTCCAGTAAACATTTTTTTTTTCTGGCTTTTGGCTCCCCTGCTCATTAATAGACCAACATCAAAGCAGGCAACCAAACTTCCAAATGTTATAAAAACTAATGTACAGATACAGATCTCACATGTAGTCTTGCAAGTCTTAATTTAAGACAAGCAGTTGGAGTTTTTATTGCTGCAATTTTCACAATCAGCAGAGACATTAACACCAGGCTGCTGGGTGTTTCCCTTCTCAAAATGAGCAAGAGGAGAGCTCTGAAAAAAAAAGCAAAGTTTGCGTAGTCCTTGTGTGATAGCTTCAGAAGCTTTCTCAATGTTTTATTTATCTCTCACTGCTTTTAATGCTTAAAGTCGAGAAAGAGCTGCTCAGGAATGCTACTATCTTGTAAGGAGGCGCCTTATTAAAATTTAAATAAACTAGGTAGCGTAGTCCTGGGAGCGTGTAGCTGTTATGGTTAGTAGTGTGGGTTGAATTGTCATTTTTGTTTTTAAAAAGGCATTATGTAAAGCTGACACTAAGGTGATATTTTAACAAACAGAATAGTTCTGATGAACAAAAAAAAAAATGTTCCAGTCTTGAGTTAGAGCTTTTTGGGAAGGTCCATGACTTTCGCTGGAGTGAATGTTAGAAGGAGAGGTCTCTAGCTAGGGAAAATGTTTTTCCAAGTTGTCCATGCAGTACAGCCGAGTAGTACATCATAAATTCTGACAGGTACATAGTAATATTCATCCAATGTAGGGTTTAATGCTTTGAATGGGTAGTTGTTTTTTTTATTATTATTATTTTTATTTAACTTGAAATCTGGTCTAAAAAGGTTACATGTTTCCAAGCCAGTGTTCATCCCCTGTCCACCTGAAATGTTGGCATGCGCATAAGGAAAAACTGTTCGCTTCTACTGCAGCTCTGGCTGAGAACAGGGCTGTGCCTGGGAATAATGGGAAAAAAACAAACTTACCAATACCCACCTGGAGATATTTTGTATCAAAAATCGCGGCTTGTCTTCTCTGCCTTCCTCTGAGGAACCTGTGTGGATGACTGACGGTAGAAGAATTTAGAGTAGCGATTAAGGATTTTAGCTGGTGAACTGCGAGGGAAGTTAAACTACATCTGGTGTATAATTGAAATCATCTTCATGCATAGATAGGCAAGCAGTCAGTTACAGAGCAGTGTACTTCAGAGCATAGGTTAGTGAAATTCATAGTCAGACGTGTTACTTGGAGATGTCATGTTAAACAGACAGCTTTGAAGAATTTTTTTAGGATTGATGTTTGTGATGTACAAATGTGATTTGAAATTACACATTATTCAGCTTCTTAAGTATTTGTGTATTGCTTTTAGACTTAAAAGCTGTCCTTTTTTTTTTTTTTTTTTTAAACTCTCAGTTTGAAAGAAGTAAAAGATTTAAGCCATTACGGTTGTAATTGGATGTCAAGAAAACTGGAAAAACAAAAAGCTATTTTAGGGCCATTTGCAATAGTCGTAACAATCATGTTTAATATTTACGTAGTTTTCAAAGATATATGCATTTTATTTCCAACAGTTCTGAAAATAAGAGTACTAGGTGGCTCTGTTGGAATACAGATAGAACGTGCGATATGATGCGAGTATATAGCTGGCTTAGGAATTTCTTCCAGCTTTACTTTGACAAATATGATTCTTTTCTTTTAAATCGTTCTTCATATTAAAGCTGAAAGATGGCAGGCTTACAGCCCCTTCCAGTCAAACGTTTTCTTGAATTACATATTTCTTTCTGCCATTAATGTATGAGATATGTTTCTACAGCAAGGGTTGCGAAGATTGTACTCCAAGCAGTTTAGTTACAGAAATACATTTCCTTAATGAATATTCAGGTTTTACAGCCTTCTGTAGATAGACAATCATAGTTAACCAGAAATGGATTGCTTAAAAAAAAAAAAAAAGAATCTTGTTCTAATTTGGAATTGTAACATCTCCAGGTTACGGATTGTTGAATTAAATGGGTTTTTGTATGGGTTTTTGAAGAATGTGTCATTTGTACATGCCACAATTTATTTTTTTTTATTTTTTTTATTTTTTTTTTTGTGAGGTACTGTAATGATTCAACTTCCTCTAGCCTGCTATTTTCCAAAATTATTTAGAAAGGCTTAATAATAAAAATGGTGCAGGCTGACTGAGGCAAGCACAATGCTTAACACCTGCAGGTAGAGTGCAGTCTCCAACAAAATGCTATTGATTGTTATCCTGGCACAAAGCAAGCTTAAATACAGTTTGCTTAATTACCACAAAAATGCTTTTTTATGAGTGAGGTGCTTCATGTTTGGGATTGTTTATTGTGTTGTCTACTAAGTAAAATGCCATCACACTTGTATAAGTTTGCTCAATTATCATAGAGGGAAAAAAAATCAATTTACCCTGAAAAGCGCAAGAAATAAGATTACCTTGGCTAGTAGGAACTTGCCAGCACTGTCCAAATTGCTTAATATTATCAAACATTGCCTTTTTTTCATGTTCAGTAAGAAGGATATTGACTATTCTACATGTCCAGGTCTGCTATTTGGCTGTTTCTTTATAAGATATAAGCATGTCTTATTTTTATTCCTACAATAGCGGTTAGAGATAAATCAGAGGATCTAACAATAACTTTATAAAATAGATGGAATAATACCATTCACTGGAGAAATAGTATTTACTTGAGATAAGTGATCACCACCAGTTTTTTTCCCTCCTGTCTAACTTGTTGTTCTTTTAACAGACAAATGTAAATACCTTAGCAGACATTTCAGAGTGAAAGGCAGGAGATAAAATGTAATTACTTTTCGGAGTGGCCCTGACGATGCTCATGTTCTTGTCTGTAATACAAGAAAAATCTTTGCTCATCACCTCAGAATATGAAGGCCATTGTTACCCCTGAATATAAAAATATTTTCTGATTTTTAATGTTGACCTCAGTATTTATCTTCAGCTCTTCTGTGTAAGCTGGAATCCTTATAGCCGTAAATTGTAGTCACTGTTATCCAACCGAGCATTTAATAGAGCACCTAATGGACTCTGCTCCTGTATTTTTCTTGAATGCATAACATCTTGCTTCATTCAGTCACCAAAACCAACTTTGCTACAAGGACAGGCAACACGACAAGTTAGAATCAATGGACCGTTTGTATGTCACAAAGTCAGTTTACTGGAATTTCAGAGGAAACTGGTTGAAAAGAGAGGACAAATGTCACTTTGAATAGAGATGTTTAAATCAGACTTCTGCCTTAGGGTAAAATTTAGGTCTGTTGTAGCCTAGATGTAATGTCTCCCTCTACAGAGCACAGCATTAATCATGGCTTGACAAGTGATCATGGGCCGAGAAAAATAGGGCCTGTCTTGGTTCTGTGGGTTTTTGTGTTTTTTTATTTTTTTATTTTTTGTGGTTATGTGTGGTGTGTTTTTTGGTTTTTTTTTTTTTTTTTTTTTTTTTTTAGTTCTAATCTTAATCTCTTAGGAGCACATTATAAGCACTAACATTTACACAGAAAGATTTAAGTATCGGTGCCTGTATTTCAGTCATGAGAAGAGCTGGCTTCAGAGGAGATCCAGTTAGAGCTAGTGAGAAGCTGCTTAGGGTTTCTTAGGTAGATTCAGTATTAAGAATATTTTCCTTTCAAAGCAATGCAGCATTTTTTCTTATAGCAGATTCATCTTACTCCATTTTGTCATACAAACACCATAGAGTTTAGGCCTGCTTTGTCCTGTGATCCGTGAAACTCCTCTGAAGTGAATGTTGTTATTGCTGCTATGTAAGTGCTGCCCTGCACTGTTTGCTGTGTAAGAGAGGTGCTCCCTTTTTCCTGAGGTGCCAATATGGGGTGACAGTGGATTAGTTTTAATGTAAAGTGCAGACTGACTTGATGCTGAGAAATGTATATGAGTCCTTTTATTCTGTGTTTATATTTTAGTGATACATTACTTGGCCACCACAAGTTACAAATGCTTGAATGAGGTAAGAGGAGCGAAGGCTGCTATTTAAGATCGTGAGTTCTGATACTGTACAGATGGAAGTGAGTTTAATATGTTAATTCTTACATTAGGGAGGCCTTGATGCACAGATTAGGTGTTGGGAGTGCTCATACCTTTTATGGTAAAGAAGATTGGTAACGAATTAACTCTGTGAATAAGCAAATCGTGGCATTTCTTAGTTGCCTTTGCTGTTTTCTCTGGTGGAGATAGCATGTGGAGCAGCTTAGCATTCCATATGCATGCCTTTCAGATAGGTATACCTTTATAACGTACAATTAGATTTGTATCTGTGACTGTTGAAAAATAAAGATAATCAAGTAGGACCAAAACAAATCATCACTGGAGAACTGTGCTTTTAAAAATTATGCTCTGCTTATTTACTTGCCTCTGGACGTGATAAAATCCGAAATCTCATTTCAGAGAGGCAGCTGCTTTCCTTTTTGCCCACCGTTGGAATGTTTGTATCAGTCGGCACCTCAAACCAATTATTGCTCTAGATGACAGAATAATCTAACACCGATTACTGTTAAAAATTGTTTCTGGCAGCTGGGGGGGGGGGGGGGGGATGACCAACCTTGTTCCTGGTGGTGATGCTTTCCTTGTTGCTGATGGGCTGCGAAGTGAATAGGGAGACTGGTTCTGAAATCAGTGCTGTGATGGTGTGAGGGGTCACATGCAAAAGGAGACTGCAGTTCACCTTTCTCTGTATTTTCTTACCATATCGTATCTGTTGCTTTTTCAGTGTAGCACTCTACACTGGCGTGAACAGTGTTCAAAATGATTCCTCAGCAGTAGGTGCTGTTGGCTCTAAATAAAGTGATGTTTTTAAGAAGGATCCCCAACAAGAAGTTCTGCTGTTGATGTTGCATTTCTCTGACAAATCTCTGAACCCTGTTTTTATGGTAGGCATAATTCTTTTCGTCTGGTCCAGGCGTCCATGTATTCAGTCTTTGAAGTTTAATTTAGACTTTTTTCCTATGCAAAGTGACTGAATTGGAAAATTCTTTCACAGAATAAGTAATGATACATCTTCCCTTTGAACGGCATGCATTTTCTCCAGAAGACCAATCCATAACTATTTTCCTGGTAAATCTGGCATTTAAATATGGAAGAGAGGTGTGTCTCAGTGGCTGTGATGTGCCTTAGTGCCGCAGGTACCACTCCCGGCAGCGGGTCCTTGCCTGCAGAGCACTGCAGGGCGAAGGAGGGAGAGAGAGAGGGAGGCTTACAGTGTGACAGAGAGGGGGCAGCTGGGGCTGGAAGCTGTGTGAGAGGGGGGGAAAAAGCATTTGCATGCTGACATTATTTGAAAATGAGAATAAATCCTTTTGCCCTTCTGGCAATTGTACCCTGTGCTGGAAGAGAGTATCATCTCTCCCAGATGTTGGATTTTTCCTGCTTCCTCTCCTTCCTCATTTCTCTCCTCGTTTGAGGAGGTATATAATAGTATCTAATAATAAGTGGTTGTGGATCTAACTGCTAAAGGTGTTCCGGCAGCAAGGAAGAGCTCTGGATGCAGCCATCAGCATCTTGAGGTGAACGCCTCAAATCTGCCCTACATCTGTCCCTTGGAATGCCTGTAAACTTACTAGAATATCGTGAGCCTACTTCTGTCTATTTCTGCTGGGTTTTTTATTTCTTATTTTTTAAAATCTCATACTGAAGGCTTGAAAGATGGCATTTTATTTTGGAGTTTATTTTTCCAGCAAAAATTCACATAGGGCCTAATTTTTTATTTTATGAATATACTTGATGAATCTAATGGCATTACCTGTAGAAGTAGATAAAGTGGGATTTGGCTTTATAAGAGAAACAAAAACCCCAGCATACTTCCATTCTTTCCCTGTTAGCAGGGAAATGAACAGTGCCTCGTGTCTTCCCAGGTTTTTGATGGTACGTGCGTGCTATAGGACGGAGACTTAATTTTGGTCTGCTTAATATTTGTAGCTTTATTCATTTAAGCTTTTTCACATTTATGTTGGTGGAATTTTTATCTAGAAAACTTACGTTATTAGGAAGAACAAACTTAAGGTACTTTACGGTAAGGTAACGCCTTTCATAAGAAAAGGAATTTTAATCCAATTGAGTGAAAATCACATTGCTACTTCGTTATTTGATCTAAACTTCTAGAGACATAGTTGATATTTGAGATAACCTTAACCATTCAGTTCAACTGATTTTTGAATTTGGATGGCGTGCGCATCTCATTGCACCCAACAGTGGCAATGGGTGTTGCCTCACAGCAGTAAGTGCAATGATGGTTTGGGTTAATGAGACATGTTGGATAGCATGGCTTTGTTTTCTCGTTTGGGGAGAGATTTCATTTCTGTTTGGTTCTAGATAAACAGTGCATTTTTTTTTCTTGTATTTTTTTCTTCCCTGAAAGGATTTAGGTGACTGTAAAAGAAACGTGTGTGTTTCGATCCAGGAAAGACTAAAGCTGAATGTTTAACTTTTTTGAGGGAAAAGAACAAACACAGACATGAGGAGGGAAGTGTTAAAGTGTTTCCTGTGTTAACTCTTTATGTCAGATAACAGTTAAGAAAGATTGCTGAGGGGATTCCTTTAAAATAGTCACTGACTTTTTGGGTTCCTGTGCCAGCTGTTACCCACATTTTTCACATATTTTTGCTAATTCTTCTTACTGCCTGCAGAGGGAGCTTGTATATGAGATAATCAGAATAATCATGGCATTGAGGGCTGAATTGTTTCCAGTAAGTACAATTTCCTTCTGCTGTGCATGCTCTGCTATGCAGGGCAGAAGGGCTCTGCAAGACAGCTTTTAGAAAGACTGTTCATCAGTAGCAGTAAATAGCAATGGGCAAAAAAATAAAATTGTTAGTAAGGAAGAGCTGGCATAAATGCTACTTTTTTTGTTGTTTTTTGAAGGAGTGCCTTTATACTGGAGGTGAGAGAAGGAACGGAGTGAAGCAATTCTTGCGTGTCGAGGTACAGGAGAACAGTTTCGGTGCTCTGTATGACGGGGAGCAGATTTCAGTTGCATAAACTGTCTTCTCTGATTCTGAAAATGTCATGTCAGCACGAGAGACAACACAGTGCTAAGGGCTTCATTTCCTCTTGAGCAGAGTAGTGTGCTAGCCAAAAAGCAATAGGTAAGTCTTTTCTATTTATGCAAGCAGTGTTGTGAATCATAATCAAGATGATTGCAGATGCAAAGCTAACTCTTAATTTTGCTTTTTCTGTATTATAAAAAGGTGGATGATTCTATCCTGGTACAGTTGATGAATTTATACAGTTGTGCTTAAGCAGGCAAACAGTGGAAGGGTTTGCTGGCTTAAGCTTTTAACAAAAATACAGACAAGAAAGAGCAAGGAGTATCAGAACATAACTATTTGTAAATAGCGAGGAATCAGAAGCGCTTTTAATTGTTACTTTTTAATCTAGCACAATGAATGAAATGTTCTGGTGTACTACAGGTTTTACAATTTATCTTATAGTTATTTAGATGGTGAAAGCATATGATCCTTCAAAAAAGTTGAGACCTTTTTAATGAAGAAAACAGTTCATTTAAAATACAGTCTTGCTTTCCAAACAAAAGCATAATAGATGGAACTTAGATTCATTCTACACTATTCATCTCTGGGAAAATAGCAGCAATCTATTTTAAAATATTTCAGTAAATTTAAAGATGATTTGCTGCAATACTGTTAGGAAATAAAGCGGTATGCATGCATATTCCATAAAACAGACACGGCACTCTGTAATATGCCCTCCTATAATAAATCTGCCTCGTAAATTGATGAGAGTTGAATTTTTTGTTGTTGTTTTGTTAAGCTTAAAGTTATTATAGCTTAAACTAAGATGTTCAGCCTGACGTCGTGGTCTTAGGGTTTTAATTTGGATTTTCTTTTTAAACACCAGGAAAGACTTACCATATCTAAAAGAGCAGCAACTCAGTGTTGATTTATTATTTATACTGGCTAATCCTTGCTAATGTGAAAAGTCAGCTTGTTATTGTAACACCAAATGGCCCTCTAAGTAGGGAAACAGTTAAGTAGATCTCCTGTAATAGGTTGTTGTCTAATAAAGAGATTTATGGTATTGGCAAGGGCTATTGTATAGGTATTACCCTCTCACAGCATGATCATGTATTATCTTAACAACTCAGTGCCACATTTATGTTGAGCATTTTCATAACAGGGTAAGAATATTAGCCACAGCAATTACACTCCAATAGGATTATAATGGTAAGACTTACAGAAAATGTATAAATGATGTCTTTCGTAGAGATTTTGGTAGGTATTGGGAATTGAAAAGTTGCAACTTCCTTTTTGCATAGAAGGATACTGATGTATTTGCCACGATGAAGAAAGCGAGGTTTCTTAATTTGAAATTTGCTGAGGAATTATGGGGAGGCAGTGGACATAATCTTTCTTTATACAGCGTGTCTTTTCCTTTCTCAGTGAGGTAAGGGCATTTCAGAAACTTAGCTCAGTGGAAATTGTTGTACAATACAGAAATCGAGACGTATATATAACTCCAGTTTTTCTCTAAGGATAATACAGCTGGGATTAAGATACATTCTTCTGCAGCCTTGTGTTTGGAATGCAGAACAATGATAATTTACTTGCTACACTGAAGAACCTACTTGAATAAAGTCATATTCCTTCATTTTAGCAGTAATGTAACTCATTTTCTGTTCCATCAGGTCTGTTTTTTTTATGGTGATAAGTAACTTAGATACTTTGAAAAATGGCTACAAACAACAGAAATGACAATAATGTCATACTTGTACGGTTTTCATGCAAGTGACATTCAAGCTGTTCCTTAATTCTTAAAAAAATCCATCTGTTTAAAAAAAAAGAGATGTTAATATTCACTCACTTTACAGAAACAACGTACAAGCCACATTTAATAAAACTAATTATGTTTTATCAGTAAAAAAGCACAGTGAATGACTGAACAAAATACATTAGACTGTTGGCATTTACAAATAACTGAGCTAAGCGTAACAACAGTCAAAGTGACTAAGGGTGGCTAAATTGCCATGTATTTTAAGAGGTTACCTTGAGACATTTCAGTAAATAATGAACGTATAAACAAACATACCTTTCTTCCTTAGTATGCTGTAACAGAATGATAACTGGGGTTATTCCAATTTAAGAAAACGTACAGATGGCAATTGTTGTAGAAGAACTTCCCAGTATATGTTCTGCGTATTATATATGTCCATGAGTAGTATTAGCTAAATTAAGGAATGTGTTTCCTAGATGTATGGGATTAATTCTGTGTATAAGACTTTATGCAGAAAGATCTTGTGCCTATCTGTCTTAAATTGTTATTGATTACCAGAAAGAAGAGGTAAGGTGCTCCTGTTTCTTTGGACAATAAATGCTTTTTATCAGCATGTTTTTAGAAGTGTTGCGCACACACTTAAGCATTTTCTGGTGAATTATTAGATAATAGTCGAGGACTGAAAATTGCATATTCAGCAATGAATATTCAAAACTTGGTTATTTCTGTAACTGTTCTAGCACTGTATGACTTACATGTCTGCAGTAATTCATACATCTTGTATTTCCACAACCAGAACAAAAAAAAAAAAAATTGTAGAACTCTGACTTTTAGTGTTATATTCAGAACAAGAATTATGATCTGAAAATAACATTTTCCATCTTAGAAAAACTCCTGTAGGTTCTTCAGTTGGCTTTACATTTCATTCATTCTGAGCTGTGGAAAACTATTGTATCTTTTGTCTGTAAGTAAAAAGCAAATGCATAAGGACGAATGTTACCCCCTGATGAACGTGGATCTCCAACCGATTTAAGAGCATGAACTGTGACTGCATTGTTGAGAGCAGAGCTTGGCTTATAGATGCTAAGTAGGAGGCAGAACAGAAGGAAAAAATGCATAAAAATTCAATAACAGGTAAAGCAAATTTTTCAATATTTTAAATGTTAGAATTCTTGATAATTTCTTAAAGTATTAAAAATAAGGTACAGCAGATTTGTTTTATACATTTCTATCACTGTAAAATGTTTTCTGATATTTTAGAAAACAATCTGTGTTTGAAGGAAAAAAATACATGCAGAATTCCTCTTGATTAAATTGTTATCCATGTGCTTCCTTAAACCACTTTTAGAGTGCATATATATAACCGTAGGATAAAGACTATGCATTTTTCTTTCTGTACAAATCCCATAATGAATAGCTTCTTAAAATTAGAATTCTTCTGCTTACGAGACAATAAATCAAAGCACAAATCCACACTGCAGTCATTTTACTTGTAGCATGCATTAAAAAATGAAGCCATACTAAGTCATACTTAACTGCCCCTGGACAACTAACCCTGGAGAAAGGATAAGTAGAAAGGATAAGTGTCTTTTTTTTTTTTTTTTGGTCTTCTTTTATTATTATATCTATCTCTTTGTCTATTTGGAACAGCAGCGTTGTTATGACTAATAAAGCTTTTGTATTTGGGAAATTGAATGCAAGTAATGAGTAGTTTTTGGCTCATGACTGAAAAATGTGCCGAACAGAGCACAGAAAGGCAGTCTAACATTTAAAATATACCTGTGAATAAAATTCATCTTTATGCTTCTGTCACTTGCTCACAGTTCATCTATCATCATCGCTTCTAGTGATATGATTTCTGGTGATCGTGATATTTACATCAGTGTTTGAACAGTAGAAGGATTAGAAAGTACTGTTTTCAGCCTGCTTGTACAGCTGCTTAGGTTTTTTTAATTATTATTATTATTATTTAGAGAATATAGTGACTTAGAGTGAAATCAGCTTTTGTTACCTATCTATTTAATGGTCATTTTAAAGTTTGGTATATTTCAGTTACATCCAGCCTAATTCTGTGTCCATCCTTGATCTTTGTATTATCTTGCCAAGAGACTAAAACCGGTAAATTTCTTACTCCTCCTTTATTCTTCACAGGAACTTAGTTGATACATGAAATGAAAAAGAGTACGTTTACCTGAAAGAACACTTATTTGTTGTAGTTTTATGTATTTATTGTTTATTGAAATTCCTGTGTGTTAATTGAAGGATATCAAATAAATGAAAGATCTGCTAGGAGCCAACATAGCATTTATACTTATTTTTAAGATATTTTTGTCATAACCAACGCACCAAATAAAGCTGTGGTATTAACATTATTAAAACTCATCCATAGGGATTTTATGAAAAATACTAGGTGCACTGGAAAAACTTGTTGTTTCTTCAGTGGTACGTTTAAGCTGTTTTTTCAGGTGTTTTCATGATTTCTGCACAATCGAGAGATACGATTAATGTCTCCAAAATTACTTTCTTTCAGCCATTACTATGGTTTAGGCGTACTAGTACTTGAAGTACTAGATGCTGCCAAAACAAATCTTAAAATGTAGCAAATGCATACATAGAATATTTAATAATATATACATTTAACTATGCTCTGTGAAATTTTCTTTGATCCACAAATGGTACACAGAAGTAGCTCCCCAGTGCTGTGCTCCGAGATGTGTGGTTTCTTTGGTCGAGTCCATTTGACCCTTGAACAAGGTGTCTTTTTCTTAAAGTGTTAATGGAAGATGTCATGTACAAGATGTTTTAATCTGAATTAAAAACAGGTGCACGTTTTTATTTTTTATTTTCTTACTGTAGACTGGTGATTGAGAGCTTTCTGGTGACATTGCCTGATGCTTACCTCTTGTCACCTTGCGGGCAGTTTTGGTCCTGTCATGGCTGCCCCTCAGGTCTCTGTGGTAGCGTGACTCCTCCCGTGATGCAGATCTGAGTGCAGGGCCAGGTGCTTTCAGTTGCTTTGTAGTAAAACAAAGCTGCAATCAGTGCTAATTCAGCTAATCATCAGGAACTGAGATAGCCTTGTTGCTCCTCCCTTGCCTCCACAAAATTGTCCGTGATACAAAAATACAATATCTGAGATGAAACGCCAGAGTTTTCTGTGAGCTGTCTTCCGATGATGGTACTCAGAACCCAGGTTTGTCCTTTTTCTGTTATTCACAGTCAAAAAGTCAAAATCTCCATTTTAATGAAGACATTTCAAAGAACAGACAGGCTTAGAAAGACATTGTATATCTTTACATGCTCCTTCCTTTTAAACATGGAGGGAACCCTTAGGCTATAAATTAAAGAGAGTTTTATGCCGGGTAGCTGATCGCAGCCTGCCCAATAGCAAGGAATTGTTAAAGTTCTGAAAAAAAGTTGTAAATGGCTTGGTGGTTTCATGCTTTTCAGTTTGTGGTTATCTTATGTGCCCCTCATGTCATGTTTTTGTCAATATTTTCCTTTCACCTAAGAACTATAGCAAGTGGGAGGAAAAGTAACTTGAGAGAATGTAATTATACCAGAGATGCATTTTCATGTGGGAACCTTTATACTGCATTCATGTAAATGAAGTTTACTATGGAAACCATAAGAGCTCTTCTGAGCAGAAGGGTTTATCCCATGTTTCATGGGAAGCACTAGTTTGCTTCACTTTCTTCCCAGAAACCACAGGTGCATGCGCGGCGGCTGGAGCGGGTCTTTTCTGTGGTGCTGTGGATGGGTTGCCTGGGGACTCCTGAGTGATGGTCTTGGGTGACGGAGTGCAGGATTCTCTGCACTTTCAGTAATGTGCAGGAATTAGAGCCACCCCAGTGGATAATCCTATTTTACGTTTTTTATTTTTTTCTTGGTAGGTTATTATGTTTGTTCCCCCCCCCCCCCCCAAATCAGTGTGTTCTCAGGCATGCTCACTGATATTCACTTTATCTGAACGCCTACTTCTGGAGATGGAAACTAGAACGTAACAGATTTAAAACCAGAAAATTCTCAAGCCATGCTGACAAACCTTTTGCATTACAGCATCAGTACTCAGCACACAGTAGTACCCTGGTGTGATGCGGGCAGTGGTGCCGCAGCCTCTGCTGGTTGGGCTATGGGGTTAGTCCTGCGGATTGTGGCTCCTGGGATCCACTTTTCTTCACCTGGGACAAGGAGAGGCATAGATGGTTTTATTTCAAAGGCTTTGTGTTTCTAAGGTTTGTGTACAATTTTAAATATTTCTGTGATGTTTTCTGTTCTTCAGAATTAATCATCTCTTGAAATAGTGTTTCCTAATCAATTTGAATTATTGATGTTTTGGTCCTTAGTAGAAGGGCTGTGGTACTTTTCATCCCAGATGACCAGTTTAAAGAATTATACCTTAGTATCTGTAAGAGAATAGGGAAATGAAAAAAATTCATAATTATAGCTTACCGAATGGGGCTCAAAATGAAAAATGAAAGTAGCCTTTTGTGTAGGCTCAGGCTTTAAGAAATGGGTGCTTTGTGAGTGTTGAAGGAATCAATACTGACTGTTAGGACGTTGGAGCTGTTGATAGTAGTAGATAAGTAACTTTCTAGAGGAATGCAACGTTCACTCCTACATTTGAAATATTTGAAAGTATTCAACTGAATGTCTTTTTATTCTTAGCTATCTCAAGCTAGTCTTACAGACTGCAGTTTTCATAAATATTTTTTGAAAGTGAATGAAATAGAAGCAAAATTTGAAAACTAGTAGGTCATTTTCTGTTTATGAATATATATATGCTTGAGTGGATATAAGTCTGTATATTTATTGATACAGCACTTTTTCATTCAGAAAGACAAAGTACCCAGTATATCATATGATTAAAACTATAAAACTGAGATAGATCAGTGAATTGATGCTTGTCCAGAGCTGCAGGCGAAGGTCATGGCTTGCCAGGGGGAACCTGGCTTGCTTCATTCTGCTTGCAGCCGGCTGGACCAAGCTTGCACCTCTTCTCATTAGTAATTAGCAGCACCGCAGAAAAGCTAATGAGTGATACTTAAAGTAATACTGTAAGCTTGAATTTTTTTTTTTATTTTTGGTGGCCAGAAGCTGTTGTGGTGAAATGTCTGACTGCTGAACACATACGCTGGGCTAGATGCAGTATCTTGTATTGTACACCATACTAATCTTGGGTTGTTATTTTTATTTTTAGAAGATCTATGGAACTTCTATTTTAGGCGAATAACAGTAGATTGCCTTTTGACTGAAGGGATATTAAAATAAAACAGAGTAACTTGCAGTGCAAATGTTGATAACTCAGCAGTGTCCGATGAAATGCTTTGTCAGGCCTCACTCCACCGCTTCTTACTCATCAGAAAGGATGGACTTTCATGTTATTTTTTTTTTTAATTTTTCTTCTGTTTTCATTTTTTTTATTTGTCCTCCTGCCTTTTTTTTTTTTTTTCCCAGAAATAAAATCTCACTTCAGCCCAACAGTGACCAATACACAAGCTATAAATTTACAATCATCATTATCTCTTCTGGGCTGGATTTTTTAAAACAAAAAAAATTACCCAGAATCTGCAGTAAATGTGTTGAAAATGTGGTTACTTTTTTTTTTATTCTCCTGTAACTTTAAAATCATTAGCAAGATAGAAGAACAAATGTCTAAATGATTGTATGTATGTGCGCACATAAGTGTGCATCCCGCTGTGTGCTTGCGGTGACCTCTTTGGTAACATTTGGCGTATTACCTTTCTCTGTCTCTGTGTAATGTCTTCAAATTGTCATTCAGAGAGATGTGTGCTTTCTGCTGTGGACTGGAGGACTTTTTGGGTGGATCACAAAGCTCACAGCTGCAGTTAGCACGGCTTGCGCTTAATTTCGGTCTTGTGCGTTGGGTCATGGGCAGCGTGGGGCTGTCAGCAGTCCACTTGGAGGAGGTGGCATTACGTTCCCCCACTCACATATCCTTTGCTTTGTGCACTGCTCTGAGTGTTCTCTGTTCCCTGTCGGCTTGTGTCCCACCACTGTCAGTCTCCTTGTGCTCCCTCAGCTACTGCCACACCTCGTGTGTCCCCTCTGCCACTACCGCAGGGCCAGGACATTGGGATGCAGTGCCTCCCTCAGGCCTTCCCATCCACCTGCTCTCTTCTCCTCCTCACTGCCCCAGGGTTTTCCCGCCACCACCTGCAGTGGAGTTCCCTGGAGCTCTGCCTGCTTCCCTTTATGCTTTTTTTCTCTTTTCCTCTTTGTTACTCCACAGTGTGACTCTCACTGACTACTGGTGAGTAATCGTCAGTCAGTGGTTGACTGTCTGATGGGGGTTTCCCCCTGGGCTGTATTTATGATCTGAGGCTGAAGTGCTTTCAGTACATGAGGTTGGATAGTATTATTTTGTGTTACAAAGTCAAAATGTTTAAGTGTGTAGAGTGCTACTTCGATTGGTTTGCCTTACTGAGTAGCGATGGCTGGTGTGGCTTAATAAGGGTGAAGATTTTGAACAATGAGGTATCTTTGGGCAAGGCGTGAAATACGGTAATCTAGATAAGGTACGGAGTTTTTCATACTGCTTGGTGAATGGGAAGCTGGTAAAAAGGCTTGTGTTTTCTAAACGGGGACAACAGTTCTTCAGTTTACCTCCTGTCTGTTGTGCTGTCAGTCTCTCTATCGCTGTTGGTGTGGTAGCTGAAGGCTTAAAAATGTATTTGTGAAAGTAAGAATTTGTTGCGTTTCAAAGAAATTGCTATTTTTCTTATAAAATAGAAGATCAGACCAAAAGGTTAGACGATCTTCAAAGTGGTGGTAAAAATATGTTTAAGACCCCATTCTGTTCTTTGCTATCACAAGAGAAGATGACTTGTAAATTGCCTTGCATGAAAGCGAGTTTGATTTAAGGTATTAATAAAATCTAAATTTGTGCATTCTTGCTGTGGGGACTGAAGATTTTAATTTAGTGAAATGCCAGAACAGGTTTCTTTGTGCTCAGTTTGATGAGTGTTATGTGAGAACTCCATCTTACTAAATTAGGGCAGACATCTATATTACACTGTTTACAAACTGCTATGATTAAAACCTGTTAAATTTCATATTTAATATTCAGTCATCTTTGAGCAGAGACGTTGTCTAGATTTCATCTCGGCACTGATTCTTGTGTTAAAACAGATGTAATGGCAAAAGCTAATCTGAGCAGTAGCGAGAAGCCTGGCATGTGGCAGGGAGGGTATGTGTAGGGATGGCCTTGACGAGAGCCCGGTGCCACCATTGTCTTTACTATGCTAAACGGAAATGGTATGAATTTGTTACTTTAATGTAAAGCTGTGTTTTTACAGGCAGCAAGAAGTAATTAAACTTTTTTTGTTTTTAAATGCCAATCTAAAAGTCAAGTGTCTTTATGAAGAAAGACTTTGTGGCGCTGAAGCATTTGGGCTCTTAATTCCCATGCATTGCTTCCAGTGACAGGGATTCCTGTCCTTGAAATGTGTGTGGGAATTGTAGGTGCAGGCTTTGACATAAAGAAACCATTGGTCCAAAGAATAAATAAATACTAAGTGTATTTACATTTTGTAGCTACACTTTTCCATCAGTCCCTACATTCTAAATTCAGCCCCGGTTGCAGATACTTTAAAACCTGATAGCATCAGAAGGTCCTGAATGTTAATTGTCAAGCATAGGCATTGCTACAATTTTTATTATCTTACTACTTTGATAGTCTTTTCCTTCATCTCTCTTTTAACATGTCAAATAAGAATGCAGGAGATGTCAGGAGAATATGATAATAATAATTTTTTAAAGCAATGTTTTGACTTAAAAATAATGTTAAAACAATCATGTTTAAACAATTCATAATGCAAGCATCTGGGGAGATTCGTTGCTAATTAAAAAGAAAAGCAAATTAAATATATTCTGCATACTTACTTGATCCAGTTTGCTGTTCTCTCATATCTCCAGGTACTTCGATACAAATTTCATTTTGAATGAAAGAAGGAAATGAGCCTGCTGATACTGTCCCATATGCGTCCATGCAACTAAGTGATCTTGGCAAAGTTATTTTAAGTGTTATAATCTCAATTATTACAAATTTGGTTATTGATTTCAATTTATAAAAACCAGTGAGATTGTAGGGCTTACAAAGTGATCTGGAAATAACCTCTCTTTCTTTCTTTCTTTCTTTCTGGAAATAACCTACGTTTCCTCCTCCTTTCCTCTTTTTATTTTATTATTTTATTTTTTTTTAAAGCATTTTGAAAATTGCCTTTACTCTCAAATGATAATACCAGCTGGAGTATGACTGTCTCATTCAGGGTGTAGTAGGGTGATTGGCAGGCTCTGCTATTCAGCTGTCCACAGCTGAGCTGCAGGGGTTGAGCGGCACTGGCAGGGCTGCACATAAAAGTTTCTGCTGTGTTTGCCAACTGTGCATTTGGCTCCAGCTGACATTACGCAGCTCTCGGTTCCAAAGCATTCTTATTTGCCAAATTCTACCTAAAAATTTATTCTGAAATTCCTAATTAAATAAAACCTTTGATGTTTATTTTATGTCTTAGAAAGGCATGCATTCTTTCATAGTAGATTCTGCTTTGGTGAAAATACAAATGAAAATTAAAAAAGCCCAATGTGGATTAAAAAGCTATAACTGGTATTAGCAAAGAAATTGACTCCTGGAAGCAGAGTGGGAGCTTCAGTTCCTTGAAGTATTTAAATTATGGGACTTTACCATGTTCTTCCCTGCAATTCTTTGCATGCATATGTTTTTATATTTCAAATGTTGTGAAAATTGTTCTACTTTGAATGATAATTGCAGTCAGTATACAATTTGGTTGATTTTTTCCACTATATAGCAAGATAGCTACCTTACCGTTGCCACAAGCTAAAGTTATCAATTGCATGATAAAGGTATAATTTATGCCAAACCAGTCTAGAAGCTTTTTCAGAAGACTGATAACAACTGCTTTTATACATATTGCTATGTAAAATGCTTATTAATGTTAGCAGATGTTGCACTTTAATCCCCCAGAATGATTGTTTGGTAGCAGCAGGAGATTTATTAAGCTTGAGTTGTGTGAAATTGTGTGTGCATAAGCTGCTATTTAGATTGTAAAAATGCCATTGAAAACTGTTAAAAAGTTCTAACTGTAATTGGCAGAGAGGTATTAGCTGTTCTAAAAGAAGTATATGTGTATGGTTGGCCCTTGTGCTGTAACCTCTTTATCATTTATCTTCTTGTATTAATGTCACTGAATTATTAATTCATGAGCAGGGTTGGATAGGGTGAAGGTGCTATTTAAATGTGTGGCACATGTATCCTTATCGCTGTAGACATGAAAAGAGTCATTTTGTGTTATCTATAAAATGGAAAGGACATTTAAAATTTCATTTACAGTAATCCACTTCACTTCCCAGTAAAACACCTAGATTATTGCTACCATAATATAATGTTCATATTCAAATTTTGTAATCTTTCCGCTCTGTTCACTTATCAATATTGTTGATAGACAAACGCAGACCTTTTTTTTTTTTAATTTTCTTTTTAGTTACACTTAGAGTTCATGAACTGGAGCAGAACATATGAAGAACAAGATTTTATTTAAAAAAAATTATCTTTCTAGTAAAAAAAAACTTTACATAAAAGCCATCAACTGTTTGTAATCAGGAAAGGCTAAATAAGCTGTCATTTAAAACCATAACCTAACCTAATTAAAGAAATTTTTTTTTTTTCAAAGTAGAGATGTCTGTCATGTTGAGCTAACAAGACCTGCATTATTTACAAGAAATTGTAAAGATGTGACAGAGTTCTTAGCCTGCTAGATAAAACCACGTAACGTTAGAGGGTATATGTTCATTTGATGCTCTAACTTTACCGGCGATGTGTGCAATATGAAATACAGATATATATTTTATGTTTATATTTTACATATATATGTATACAAAAAATGTATTAAACTTGTAAGGTTTTCTTTCACTCCGCTGAATAATTTTCCAGTCATTCTTTTACAAAATTATTTGAGTGAAAGTGACTGAGTGATCCTGTATCCTCAAACACTCGCCGTGACTGTTACATCGGTGCTGGAGATGACCTACATTCCATTTCGTTTAATGATGAGAATATATCATCTCACAGTTCCCTTTTCACAGTGCATGGCACAGACCTTCACTGTTTCCAAAATACATTTTTCTTTTCCTTCACAGGGAAGAGGAAATACTGTGTAAGGTGCTAGGGAGGTGTGCCAGTTTTAAAGAGTGGTACATGCAAGCAGTAGGGACTTTTCTGTTGAATTATTATTTGGAGTTCTTTTTGCTCATAACTTATCCAAGTTTAATCATTATAGTTTTTCAAATTAGCCTTTTTACAAAGGGAATATAAAAGTGGACTGAAATAGCTTTGTATTTTCCTATTATAGTTCAAATAAATAAAAATGCCCATGGTTTACCTCAATTCAATGACTGGTAGTCATCCAGCTGCCTTGCTTGATGAAGAATAGTCATCTAAATGCTCATTGCTCATTAAATTGTACAATAAAATACTTTTAACTATAGTTGTACCATTAAGTAGCTTTGTAGAGCCAGTAGCAGACATAGGCTCTTTGTTTATTTGCAGAATCAAGGATTTTTTGTTAAGATACTGAAGATTCAATGATTACCCACACCTATTGCGTATGTTTCATGCAGTCTCAGTGATATTTGAGCAATAGTTGGGCAGAGCATATGTGTATTTGTGTGTAGATGCAAGGAAGCATTAGTGCTGTCCACACAGCACTGGCATATTTGGCTTTTGAGTCATTATTTCTTTTCTTGATTTTTGCTGTGTGTATGTGTTAGAAAAGCTAATTATGAGTGAAGGAAAAGAGAAAGAACTGATTATTTTTATTTCACGGGTTTTGAGATTTAAGCTTCCTAATTTTAAATGCTACTGGAATAAAAAAATCTAGCATATCTTCTGCCAGTGTCTCCTTTATGCACGTGTATGTCTTCCAAAGGGTTATGTAGGTTCAGAGACATTTCTACCTGTAAATCATGCTTACCTGGAGAATTTCATGTGTTTAGAAAGTAGTTGGAAGACCTTTCTTGGTTGATTTTTCTTTCAAAGATGACATAGTTGAGCCGCCTGCAATTTCTTTCCCTCTTCTGTTGTCAACATTTCAGATTTTGATAATGCTATGGCTCATGACTGTGATTTGGAGATAATTGTACGCAGCACTTCGCAGATTTCTCTGCCACCTTTTAATGACTAAATGGTTTGTCACATACGTGAGAGATAAGGCATTATGAAGTGTTTGTTGTTGGCTTTTTTTTTGGAACTAAAATGTAGACTTCTGGAGCTTTTGACTGTCAGGCTGCTGATTTGAAAATAAATAAATAAATAAAAAGGCAAACAACCAAAACTGATTAACATATCACACAAAACACAAACAAAGCTAGTGATATATTAAGAAGGGGTTATTTGAAAGAAGAACAATGCTCAAGTACAGCATGCTTCAAAACTTAATTATAAGTATGTATCATTGAAATAGTCTTACAGCAAATGCACTATTGTGATGCTATAGTAAAGGCTAATATTTGAGGAAATGATGAAAGAAAAGGTATTTGAAAGTACCTTTCTCCTACTGTCTGTATTTAGCTGGAGGCTTTTCACGTTTCTTTGCAAACTTGTCTGATATATTTTATCCTGGATTACCTCATTGCTCCCAAGAAATCCTTTTTGGTAATATTGATAACCTAATATGTGACAGATTTTGGTCATTATTATTTCATTTAGTGGTCATACATATAGACCAAGAGGGAATCTGAATATTGATTCACTGAATGGCAAGTAACAGTGATTTATGAGTCACAGATTCAGTGCAGTGAGCCAAACACAGCGGAGATTACATCTTATGTGCCACCATTGATTTTGTTTCATATTTCGCTGCACAATGATTAGGCCAGGGTCTCACAGATGTTGACATTGGAACCACATTCCTCTGTAAGCATAAAATATACCGCAAATTACACCTACTGCACTGTGTATGTATTTATCTACCACCTGCTTCTGATTTTGGAAAAATGATAAATATTTTTTTACTTCTGGATGAGTTGGTATTTTTGTGGTGACGTCAAAAGATTTTGACAGAATTTTTAAAAATAATCAAAAGGGACTTTGCTGTCCACACAAACTTCTTCTCAAAACTTGAACAGTATCATTGATGTTGAATACAGACTGCATACACTGATCTTAAGTACCACTGTTAGAAAATAGGGTGCTATAAAATGGATGCTATTGCAGGGCCTTTGTTAATTGTGATGATATTCTTTGGTGTATACACAGAAATGCAGTCATTTCGGAGGGCTGGTGCTCCCAAACAGAAATTTGCAGATGCATGCACATGACAAAAACCAGCTACCATGTACTGGAGCTGAACAACTCTCTTAGCGTGAGTTAAAATTCCATGTTCTTGTCCACACAAGGCCACAGCTTGATTTTGCAAGTTAGTAGACCAACTGCTTGTTGCTTGGTGATCTGAGTGTGTTCCGCCTCCATGTCAGCTGTGCAAAGTGTATCTAAGCCCAGTTCTCTGCTAGTGCCCAGCAATGAAAGTTTGGAAGGCAGATGAGGCCCCCTGCCACCACAGCGTTTGACCACACAGTCCTGGGACCTGTTGGGGCCTGTCGGACTTCTATTCTGGCTTGCTTCCACATTGGTTTGCTTTGTCAGTCTGCTTCCACTTCAAACAAGCTCTCTGCTGTGAAAAATGCTGGATGGGAGGGGGTGGGGGGAGATCGGCTAAGTGGCATAACAGCTTTAAGAAATACGGGCCTTTGCAAAGCCTTGTCAAGACTGTCAGCAAACAGTTTACTGTCTTACAAGACTGTGGTGTCTTTGGTTGATATCAGCGCCGTGTTTTTTTTTCATGAGAAAGGAATGATATCTTTTAATATAAATAGATTATTTTGAGGATCTCTCTTTTGTGAGTAGTTTGAAAAGCCTTTGAATTTTCTTCAGCTGTTACGATTACTGCTTTCAGATTGTCATAGGGTTCTCTGTGTGTTTTTTATAGCTATTCATTATTTTCTTGTTTATTTTTGATGTTCATAAAGTCTGTACTACGCAGGTTTGAAAATGAGAGCTATTTGTTTTACAGTTTAATGAAGAGAAGGGCAAACAGCCTCAGACTGTGCCTCTGGTGTCCAAAGCGATCAGCATATTTAACATGCTCAGCGTGACACTCAGATATTACAGCCGATAAGGGTTGTAATTGACTTACAGCATCTCTTTCCCTCCCCCGCTCTTTGGATACTGGGGATTTATCTCGGAGACCCCAGGAAGATCTCATGACACAGAGGGCAGCAGTGTTAAAAAGGTTTTACCTTAGCTGTTTGAGCTGACATGGTACTGCTCAATCAGACCACCTCAATTCAAATGAAATGCAGGAAATTTGTAATGAGGATTGAGTGACACCCCTACCCCCCTCCTATTCAGGAGCATTTAGCAAAGGCAAAAAGAGAAATTGAGTCTTGGCAAAAGGAGAGTGCCTGGAGCCAAAAAAAGCCATTCTTATTAGTGCTAGCAAAGGTTTACTTTGCTGGCTTATTGAATGAAAACTCCCTAGAGTGTCCGGGCTTTATCCTGTGTTAACAAGACGGGGCAAAGCAGCCTTGTTCAGAACGGAGCTCGGGTAACGTGTCTGTAAAGCACAAGAGTGAGTCCAGGCTGGGCTGGATGAGAAAGAAAAATCTTCATCTCTTCCTCTGAAATCTTATTTATTTTCTCTGTGAAAGATTAAGGTAGACCACTGAGCTGCGGCGTACTGATGGACTGAACTTTTGTGTTGCACTGTTAAAGTCGTGTCAGTGCACTGTCTAGTGTCGTGTCTTGCATAGGTAGGTCTCGTGTTTTGAATAACCTACTGTTCTCATTAGTTGGGAACCCAGAATGGTGAGGGTGGGCATTTTTGTGTTCATTCTAAGTTTAGGGTACACCTGTTTATTGCGCACTATTTCAGACTTTCCTCCAGCGTGAAGAAGTCACTTCAGAGCACAAGGCAGCTGAATGCATAGAAATCACTGCTTTTGTTTTAAGATTGGATGACCTTGGGCAAGTCTTGTTCATTATTGTGCTGCTCCCTTCCCTGATACGTATTCCTTCCATGCAGCTTGGAAAGAGTTGTTTTGGGTTAAAAACCCAGTGTTCAAAATGTTAATTAACAGGGACTGTGGAATACAGAGTAGAAGATAAGGCTCCGGTACATTTTTAGCATTGGGTTGCATTTAATGGAAAATAAGGCTTTGTTAATTAATGGCGGATTTAGCCTTTCCTTTCTTCTTTCAATGTGTGACTTGTTTAATTGGAACTGATCAGGTATTGATTCTTTATCGTAGCTGCCACAAATAGGCTAACTAAAGCAGTATGGGGTCTTGCCTGACCTCAGTGTTTTGTTTTCCCAAGATTTCAAAGTTTTCAAAATTTTATGCAACCTGGTACTGTAGCACTAATGTAAAAGTTATTCAAAAGTTGATTTACATTAATAACCTTATTGAGAATTTGGGAAAAACTAATTAAATATATCTGTAAGTATGTTAAATGTAACAAACTATACGAAGCTCTTGTAGGTGCTTATAATGCTATGTATCTTGGACTGTAGTCTCATTCTAGTATTTTACTAGTGTAGCTTAGAAGCTTTTACTAATCACACTGCACTAATTGAATTCTCGTGTTACAGACTACAAGAAGTTTAAGTTTTTTTTTTTTTTAATTGGGAAGGCCTCATGATGGGAAGGCACATGGACACGTGATTTCTTAGGAGACAGTGCAGTTTATTATAATGTATGAATATATATCTACTCACATATGCCTCCTCTTCCCCCTCCTTTCCACTGCAGAGTGTCTCAGATATATTACAGAATTACTTTGTTTCATAAACTGGGTTATGAAAGGCGGTGGGAGTGCTGCATGTGTGGCAAGGTAGGTCATACAGGATTTATAAGGAGCACTGCTTGGTCTGTGCTCAGCATGTATGAGCTGTGTGGCTGTGGCTGCCATTCCTTACTTCGCTGTGCACCGCTGTCAGTAAAGCTAGTGTAATTCTTATTTGTGTAATAGAGATGTTAAAGCTTAACTAAGATTGCAAGTGCTTCACAGTTTCTAAGGCCATTTGGAAAATTAAGCGCTACATTGTGAAATACGTCACTGTTAGTCTGAAAGACTTTTAGCTAGAGGAAAACATACTTGCTTAGCTGGAGACATCTCTGCAGTCCTGTTTGGCTTAATTGCCTGAAAAGCTTGGAACTGGAGGGGAAAGGCAGCTCTTGAGCATGCTGTGTCAGTTGTCCGGAAACTCTTAAAAGACCCTTTTTTGGCTTTTGAAAAAAAAACCTTGGGAAGGTTAAACAGAGTAGAGTTGGGAAGCGGCAGTCCTTTAGAGGTCTTTCTCTTCTAAGATGAAAGTATTTCAAGGAGTATGCTTGGAGCAGCTTTCTCTTATCTCTGGGGTGCTCTTGAGAGCAAGCTTGTGGGGAGGGAGCTGGCCAGCAGTGGCACGTATTCTGCAGCACTGTTTTGTCTGTAAGAAGTTTTAGAAGTATTGAGGAACAAGGAAGCAAGGCAAGGTCCTAAGATGTTGGGGACTTGGAGTGCAGCTTATGGATACAGTATTAAGAGATGCCCAGTACCTTTGCAGTGTGTGGGTTTGAACATCAACTCTACCATTACTGATCTAGCCTCCTTTAACAGCACATATGCAAAGGAACTTAACAAAGTGAGCCTCTCTGTTAGCAGCAGAATCTTTTTTTTGTTTTTCTGTGAGAGACCACAGCATGGCCCAGAGGTAGGGATTTAAGTTACAACTGAAATTTTCTGGGCAGCTTTTATTGCTCTCTGAAATTCAAGCAACCTTTTGCTCTAGGGAGTCTCTCTCTGCTCCACCCACAAGCCCGAGCAGTCAGTGATCCAGAGAAAAGGTTTATTAAGGTCTGAGGGGAAATAAGTTATTTGCGCAGGATAGCCGCTTGCCATTGTCTACTTCTTCTGTTTACAAAGAAGTAACTTAATATGGCTTTTCCTGGTCCTGCTTGTTTGGTTTGGGATTTGTTGTTGTTGTTAGGTTCCACTGACAGTCTCCGTATCTCTGACAGATGCATAGTCAGGAAGACACCAGTGACGGCAGCGTCTGGAGTCAAAGTGGGCTTTGGCTCCAGCTCATGTCTGGGTACCTTTTTCAGGATTAGTCTTTGCTATGCTGATAAATAGCTGGTCCAGGATGGTAGCAGCGCACATTTGTTTGAAGGCACTGAGAGCTTCTCAAGTAGATAGGTTGCATTAAAAATTGTTCACTGGGAAGTTGTTAACTTGTATTAAGAAGAAGCAGAACTAAAACCTGTTGCCTCTGTTTTAAAACGTTGATTCATTTGTTTTTGCTTTTTTTTTTTTTTTTGAATAACATGTCATTGGTTACAGGCAGGTTAGTTTATTTTGAATTTGTTTTGTAGCAGCATGATGACTTGAATTTTATGTCTGTATGCTACAGTAATCTAGAGAGAGCAATACATTGCACGAAGTACATGCGTTTGTTCTAAAATAATTTGCATTATTTTTAGTTGAATAGTTTTTGCTGATTTTGATATGACAAAAACATCAACATACTTCCAGAAACATTTCTTATTAGAATAGTTAAAGTTAGTCACTTTACAAGGTCAGAAGAAACAAATAACAAAACAAAAAAGCAAGTCTTTGCCATGAATTTTGCAGCTGTTTCCTAGGAAGATGTTAAATGCCTCGGTGCTGCTCTGATTTTTGCTTTTGTTTTTAACACAATTCTCCCATACTCCTCCCGGATACAAAAAACACACGAAGCAATGAGATGAAGGTTGCTAAAGCACAGGTATGTCACTATCCACTTGAAGGTGAAGGAAGATATCTCAGAGTCTGGAAATGCAGCTGTATGTTGTGGAAATTGTGCTAAAATTGGAGTATCAGGAAGTCAAAATCTTCTGGACAGACGAGAAGCAATCAGAAGGATGACAATTTCAGATATAGCTGTTAATGTTCCTCATTTATTCTCTTGGATTATTCTGATTGCTTACTGAATTTATACTCCCTGCAGTGTCTGTTCAGTAGTTCTGTGATTTTTTTCCTTTGAGTGCTACAGGTTAAAAAATAATCCGAGTTGTTTCCAAGCTTTAGCCAAACTATCTTCCAGCATGGTGGGTTTGCTTGTTTTTGCTGTTGTAATTTCTGCTGAATGCAGCACATCCTTTGCAGATTTTTAGATGCGTATTTTTTTCAGTTGTAAATTGCTCTCAGCCCAGTGTGAAAGGTCTAGAGATACAATATGACTCTCTTCATGACTGCTTCTGGTTGTCCTGTAGCAGCTGGTGTCTCACCCTCTGAGTTGAGGGTGCAGCTTTTACCTCCAGGCACGTGGGGCTGTGCCAAGGAGAACCCTCTGGCTGGTCTGCCCCGATGCACCTCCTTGCTGGTGCATGCTGTTTGTTCAGATATGTGCGGGTAAAAGCCCCCGTGATTGAGAAGCACCTGCTTGTAGTTGGAAATAGGAAAAAGGGTTTATTTTTATGTGTAAATAAACATAAATCAGTTGCCCTCAGATGTCAGTTCCCTTTCATTTTCCTGTGTGTGAAATCACAAGCGTGCTTGTACACTGCAAGGGGGATGCCTGCACTGAGCGGCACTGCTCCTCTTACATAGGAGCCAAGCAAAAATCCTACTTTGCTGTTTAGTGATCTCCTCTTCTGTCACCTTCATTTACAGCTGGAGAAATTGTTCCATAATGGTGTTTTTTTTTTCTTTTTTTTTTTAATTCCCATCTTTCTGTCTTTGGGGAAAAAAGTGTCAGTCTTGCTGTCTGTGCGCTCAGGGAACAAACTTATCCTTGATTAATAGTAAGATTGACTAATACAAAAGGAGTTACACTTCTGAAAAAGATCTGCATAGAATTTCTTTCCCTGGGATTGTGTGCTTTTCATCCTTTCCAATTCTTTTTGGCAAAAGGGTAAATATATTTTTAAAGCCATAAACACATTCCAATACTCATAAGACTCACAAGTGGCTCTTGGATCCCACCAGTTACATTTTCATAGGCGCTGGCACAGTCATTGCCGTCTGTTTATAAACTAATGTTAACTTCAGATATTGCAGAAATGTGTCCACACATGGAAGAGCAGTCCTGTTACCAGTCTTGGAGAGACCAAGCCAGCGTGGCACCAGATGCTGCTCTTTGGAGCTGTAATTGCAGCTATGTGCAGTCATTCTCCTGGAGTCGTTCTGTGAATTTGTATACAGAACCATTTTTGCATTTAAAAAATAAGTTATACTTTTATACTGATTTTATACATATTCTGTGTAGCTTCCCACATTAACTATAGTAGTCGGAGCACAGCATCACCTTGGTGGTGGGATGGGGATGAGGATTAGCGTGGGTGCTCAGCTACAATTTTATTTTTCAAATGTGATTGATAGTTTGAAGAATTCTTTCTTTGGCACATAATTCACAGGAGCAGTTTGGTTCATACTTCTCAGAGACAAATCTTGTCAGAAGCTAATGAGGGTAGAGCATTGCTCATTGTTTGCTGTTCTCTGCAGGTGCTTATTGTGTAAGGATGCACTAGACTGTAGTGTCCCAACGATGCTTCCTAACCGAACCGCTTTTGTCAGCAGAGTTGCTGTTATTTGTTGGAGGATGTTGTGTATCGCAGCAGGGAGCACCGTAGGCGTGGCGGGCAGTCCTGCAGCGGTGCTGCTGCTGCACAGCTCAGCTGCTTCCTGTGTGCTGTGAATCACTGGGTGTACGGAGTTGCCGTGCACTTAATTTTATTGCTTTTCTTTGAGGTAGGAAAGTGCTGGTTTTGTCAGATTTGGAAGATTGGGAAAAGCTTCACCTAGACATCTACAAATCCAATATCTTACATTAAGAGTACATAGTCTCTTTTTTTTTAATGCATCTAAGTGCATGTACATCAATAACATTCCTACTTTCAGCTTTAGCATGTATTATTATTTGGCACTCCGTTTAATGATCACTGACCTTCAGAGATTAGAGCCCACAAACCTGCCAAATTCTCTGCTACAGTACAGGTGTCATGCCAGTTTTTATTAACATTTCTGCCTTCATGTCAAAGTAAAATTTGGTATTTCAAATTATTGGTGTTTCAGCTATTGATGAGCTTTCTTTTCTTTTCTTTTCTTTTTTTTTCTAAATCCTCTCCTCCAGATATGAAGATGAATAATGCAGACCACTGTTTTCGATGATGCTGGGCTTTTATGACTGGATTCATTAAGGAATACAAAGAAAATTCTTACAGGGATCAATAATGGTGTCTTCTGGTTGCAGAATGCAAAGTTTTTGGTTCCTGCTCATTATCAGCTTCCTGCAGTGTACTGAAGGTAAGCGTTAGTTTATTTTATGCCTATGTTTGCAAATGAGATAAATGGTCTGTACAATTAGTTTTGGTTAGGTGACTTAACGTTTTAGGATTTCAAACTAAGAGTATATGTGTCAGTTTCTATGTTAAATTTATAAGATTCAGATTATTCTCTTTTTTAAGAAAAAAAACTTCTTTGTTTTTGTTTTGGTGCAATGTGGTACGCTGTAACTGTAAAGTTCAGACAACTGAAGAGACAGTATTAATCTCCTTGGTTGGTAGATTCCTTATCTTTGAATTCATCTATTTATCTTTCATTTTTCTTTTCTTACTGTGCCATTTTTGAACAATGTATACTATGCTAAATGTGATATAAAATAACCAAATAGTGCAAATGAAATACCTATTTTGCTTTTCTAATTTGGCTGGGTGGAAATAAAACAGCACTCACTTCATTAAGATCAGAGCTATGCATGTTCAATTTCAGGAAATAGTTCATAAAGGAATAGCATATACTTAAAAAATTTTTGCTTTAAAAACAAAACAACAAAAATACTTCACTGCTATTAAATGTAGTGTTTAAAATAGCTGTTAAGTTAAGAAGATGAGGAAGAGAAAACCTTTTTAAAGAAAACTTCATAAACTCCATTTTATTTAATTAGTCTCTCTTCCCAGCTGTTCTTATAGCCCTCCCACTTAGTAATAGCCAGAGCAGCAGAATGAATGATCAGGGAAACCTGGTTTTTGAAATTCTAATGACAAATATTTGTAAGGAACTTGAGGCTATTTCTGGTTATAATCATTTCATTTTACTAGATTGCAGGTGAAAATTCTGCTTTGGTAATAAAATAGTACTTCTGTGCCTTCTTACATTATTCAGTAATTGGTATATAAAATATAGGCTGCTTTGGTGCATCTGTGGTGTGATCTCACCATCTTTTAAAGCAGACACATCCAGACTGTTAAAATTCTTTGAATTTTAAGGCGGAATTTTTAGAGATGCTTCAGGAAAGCTGCTGAGCCTCCCCCTCTCTTTTCTCCCAAATCTATATAAACACAAAAGATCTAGTCCCTAAAAATGGTAAAACTAAAGGTTAAAAATATAAATATTGTATAAGGTCTTTCACATTTACTGTGTAATTTCCTAGCATCTATTCCAGACTAAGACTTGGATCTTGACAGACAAGCATTGCTAAAATACATTGTTTATATATATATATATATATATATATATATATATATATATGTTATTTTATAAAATAAAAATAAAATGAACATAGCTGGGATTACATACTAAGATTCTTCCTGAAGGTTGCTGGAATTAAATCTCATTTCATTTAAATCGCTTCCACAGTCAGTTTCTCCTACTTCCCCTCTTTCTTCTTAAACATTGCTAAGATACTGTTAGAAAACTGCCTTCAAAAGGCACACTGCAGCTCTTGCATGGTTTCTTCACTGATCGTGTCTCCTGCTTTGGTAGCTGCTGTACTGCTTGCTCTCTTGATGTCTGCCAAGTCTGTGGTCTTGAGTAGAATCTCACTTCTGTATGAAAAGTCCCAGCTGGAAGGTATGCTACCTTTCAGCCTCTTTAGGCAGGGAGGGAAGATAAATGCTTACTGGGAGAATGATTAACTTTATGAAAGACTGGTTAGGTAGTAAAGTGTGATAATTTTAAATGTACTTACGTAGCAAAAGTGGTTGTGCTAGTGTGCAGGAATTAGAGGTACTTATTTATACTTAAAAATGCTAAGGTTTTATCTGTTATTGTACCAGATATAAGGATTTACGACAACTGCATTTTAGAAAGACTCACCAGACTACTTGCAGTTTAATACTGTGCGGTGGTTGAAAACTGAGAACAGAAAGGAAAAGGAGATTAACAATTTACTTACTCTGGTTTAGCAGCAGTGGCAAACAGCATGCTGCAAGTAGCATTTTCTCAGCTGAGTTTGGGAAGGAAAAAGTCAACTGAGAACTTCTGCAGATTGATTTTTTTTTTTCCATCTGCAGAAAGCTAATTTTCATTGTCATCTGTAATATTTCAAGTTCATTTTGTTCTGTCCCTGTTTTTTCTTGCTTTTAGTAGCCAGTAGCAATCTTTTGATGCTTCAGTTGTGAATTTACTTTTTTAAAGTCTGTACAAGAGCTGCTTTTTCAGCTAAAAGAAACAGGGAAGGAAATTGGGAGCAGATAACAGAATCATACCAAATTAATTGTAAATTCTTAAAATAAATGAAATATTGTGGCTCTGTATACTGAAAATGAATATTAATATAGAGTTGGCTTCCAGCCACAGAAGCAAAATGAATACCGCATTATTACACTTTCTCACAAGATTACATTGCCTTCTGCTTCAGTAATAAGTGATGCCAAGTGTAACGTGCTTTAGTAGCACTTCATGCCTGGAAGTACGAACATGAACAAAGGTTAAAATAAGAGCATCTAACTTTTGCTAGAAATAAGAAAATCTTTAACTCTCTCACTTGGAACTTAGTTTTTTCAATAGAAATCCTTTGTGTATACGCAGGTTGTTGCAGTAGGTGTGGGAGATGAAACCTGGCTGAATTCCCTGCTGTTACATTTTAATGTTGCTGTAGAGAGAGGGGAAGAAAGGAAAAAGACTCTGGGTGTGGACCAGTGATTCATTTGTTCATATAATAAAATATTTTCCAATCAAGATAAAGACTTCATTACTCTCACAGCACCTTAACTTTAACTCTCTGGGGAATTAGCAAGCAGCCATGGCCACAGGAAGGCTACAGTTTTATTTTACTGTCACCTACCTAAATAAGAACCATATTTTCAGTTTAAAAGCTTTTGGTTGTTTTTTTTTTTTTTTTTTTTTTTGTTTTGTTTTGTTTTTTTGTTTTTTGGTTTTTTTTTTTCTTTTCTTTTCTTTTCCTGGATAGAGTGGTCCAGGTGAGATTGCTTTTGAACCAGTCTATCCCTCCAGGTGAAATGAACCTGGAACAGACAAGCACTGGCAGCTGGGAGGAGAACAGCACCAAGTTATTATATACTGCTGGTACATTGATCAACAACAGGTCAATATTCTTGTGTAGAGGCTTGGAAAACATTATTACCATCAACAGCAAGCATTGCAGCCCTAACAAGGAAAAGATGAGAAGCATGAAAAGGGGATTAAAAGCAGAACTCATGACCTTGAATATTAACATTATTTCAGAATGTTTTTCTTTTCTTTTTTCTAGCATATTCTGTTGTAGGTTTATCTTTAAAACTATGGTTTTATTACGGAAGGCAGATTGAGAGGGCAGTCTTGAAAAGTAGCTTGAATTAGAGGTAGGCAGGTGGTTGGGTAAAGCATGGCCTCATGTCCTGGCTGATTGCCCAGGGAGACAAGGCTGAGGCTGCACCAGGCTCTTTCTATGGGAGGCCAGTGCTATCCACAGGCATCCCACTTAGCTGAGTCCTCTTCATTACTTCTCTGTTTCCTTACAATTGCGAGAAAAGAATTAACTTTAGACTCCAACTCTGCCTTTATTTTTTTCTTCATTCCAATTAGGTGAAATCATGCAACATGTTAAAAATTATCTGAGAAATACAGAAAATCAGAGAGAGTGGGATCACACATGCCTTGTTTCCATAGCAAAACAGAGTAAAAAGCTTATTATATATTATTGGTTTCTCTTCAAGCAAGTTAAGACAGATACACTAA